>NC_142008.1:47149520-47362122 GCF_049901715.1 Pseudonaja textilis | reverse complement strand
CTGGCATTAAAATATTTTGATACAAAACAAGAGCTCGTGGTGCTGTTCTGCAGGCTTCTAACAAAAGATGAGAATAGAATGTTTCCACTGTAGTATGTAAATGACATTGTATCTTAAAGAGTGCTTATAAACTGTTTGAGAGAACATTGTGTTGAATTCTACCACCATTTTGCACCTAATAATTTAAGAATTTCTGAAGTCTTAGACAAACCTAGACAACCTTAGACAAACTTGGCAAACATTTCTACTTAATGTAGGAAAAAGCAAAAGTAACAATTGAGTGGGTTAAAGAAGAATAAAAGCAGGTACACAAGCATTTCACTTGTCTACTTGTCATGGTTCCATCTTTCCCAAGCTGATGCCCTCCAGATGTAGTAGGAATACACTTTTTAGAATTCCTATCCATAATGGCCCAAAGTTGAAACTTCCGGGAATTGCAGTCCCTATACATCTGGAAGATGCCAGGTTAAGGAAGCCATTCGTGAGGAAGGAAAAAGCTTATGGGTCTCCTTTTGGAGTATCTTCATGAATATAACATACCAGAAAGGTTGTTGGCCAAGATAGTCAATTTGAAAATTAAACCATTTATATGGTTGCTTGAAAGCCCATTATTTATTTAATTAAGTAGCTTTATTATTTTCTTTCTTCCTTTCTCTTTGAATACTTCACAAGTAGGAAAGCTTAGTCTTTCTGATTTTGGCAAGAAATGCTAACTAACCATAGCAGTTTCAAAACTCTACTGCCTCAGTGGAGAAATGTAGATGTTGTGTTACTTTCCAGCCATCAAGGGAAAATGGACTGACACTCTGTTTTGTTAAGACAAAATTGTCAGAGCCCACTGGAAATAACAAAGCCTGACAGTTCTTCAGTTAATTCAAGGACTATTGGGCCTGTAAATTTCCATTAGGCCTGACAGCAATAGGGTTTAATGTGACATTTATAAGAAGTGGAAGGTTGGTAGCTTTCTTTCACACTTAGAAAGTCAAGGAAAAGGTGGGGGTCAATTCTCTCTCTCTCTCTCTCTGTGTCTGTCTGTCTGTCTGGTGTGTGTGTTTCATATCTTATAGAAACACAGTTTTGGAGGGACAAATTAATCAGAGCTGTGGAATGAAATAGAATTAGTTATCAAAATCCATAGTTATGGATCCCAATAAATGGAGTTTGGAAGGGTTATCCCATTGCTTTTTCCCCTCTTTTCCTATAAAAGAATTGAAGATGTTTGTTATCTTCCATAATCAAACCATTAGAGATGGTTTGTACGAAGAAATTTTATATAATATTACCAGATTGTAGGTAGACATACACATTAAAAGAAAAAAATACAGAAATGTCTATTCTGACTATAGTGGTGGTTTTGGGGTCCAATATGTGGAATACTGACTCATATTTTGCACATATCTGGAGCAGAATAATATAGATCACACTGAAACTATGTAATTAAATATTAAAAATATAGAATCACTTAAAGCTTCCTTCTTATTTTCAGATGTGTTTGACTTTAACTCTCATAATTCCCAACTAGGGAGGAAATTGTGGGATTTGAAATCTAATATAAAGGGAAAGTACCCAGTTAGGGAGAAGTAGCTTAAATTGTAATATCCGCTTAAAAATATTACATGAAGTATTTTTAATTGCAGAAGGAACTGACTCTTATCTTATCAAAACCTCCATCTGGCAAACTTCTGCTACCAAAAGCAATTGTTGAGCTGAGAATTTAAAAAATGATGCCACTTCAGTGAACAGAAAACATTGCTCAATGTCTCATTCTGCCATGTGAAACTCTTGCATCAAGGGAGACAACAGGCCCAATAAATGTGGGTTTGCAATTCTTTACAAAAAGTTATTTCAGCCCTAACTCCAAATCTTTATTAGGTTGCATTTAAAGATGAAAACTCCAAAAAATCTACATCTAAATCAAGGATGTCAAACTCATGTGGTCACAATAGCATCACATGATGATCGGGACTTTTTTCCTATTGCTACACTGGGCTTGGGCATGGGCATGGCCAGCCTGTGATGCATCCAGACCATGGGCCAGGAGTTTGAGAGCTCTGATCTAAATTCAAGATTATGAAACTGTTGCTTTTTATTAACATCAGGGGTGGGATGCTACCTGTTCTACCCGGCTCTATAGAACCGGTAGCTCTGAAGAGCAGCAGACACCAAACTAGTTCTGTGTTTGCTGCTGTTTGGCCCACCTGCCCACCCGGGCTCTTACCTGCCCTTTATTTCCTCCTTTTTCAATCTCAGCTGCTTTGCGCGGCACAGCTGAGCTTGAAAAAGCAGGAAAAAAAGTGGCTTTTCAAATACTGTGCACATGCGCACAGTGCTTATCAAGCTGTCCTGGCAGCACAGCTTTAGGTGTATTACACGCGCGCGCAACAAAACCTAGTCACCAAACCAGTAGTGACACCAGTTGAATCCCACCCCTGATTAATATTTTTGAAAACATTTATCTAAGTGCATATCAAGAGTTTTTCAGAAAGTTAATAATATCAACATACAGTATTAGATATCTCTTAATAAAACAATCAAAGGTATTCATTCAATTATCATTTAAACATAATTTCCTTGTCTAATATGGTGTCAGTCCAAAACACACACACACGCATACACATATACAATATACATATATAATTATGATTTAGCGCAGTGCTGAATCCTCATATTATTTATTGTCTAAATAAATGAAATAAATTCATTTTTTTAAAAAGATTTTAAAAACACACAATATATATCTTAGTTTCAAATTAATAAAATTTGTCACCTAATCATACAATGACAGAATGTAAAAGAAAGGATAATATAAGTTATCTAAATTTAAACTCTTGATACCTATGGAATTTCCAAAAGATGGTCATCAACTATTGCTTAGTAATATTTATTTAGTAAATGTGGATGCTGAATTAATTGAAATTCCTTATCCACCTGGCTTTTCCTTTACCTTCCTGGAAACTGACCATATATCCATGACCAAAATGGTATGGGGCCAATTGAAATTCTTGGGTTTCAATTTAGAAAATTGAAATTTTCTTGGTGATTTAAATATTCTATATCCTCTAGACCTCACTGGATATTATTTTCTGAATAGCTCTTAATTTTTTTTTCAATTTCTTAAATTGTAGCACACATACACTATTTTGAAAACCAACATAATTAAAACAGAGATAAGCATAAACAGCAAATGACAGTGATGCAACATAAAAATTAATAAAAAAGCAAATTTAAATCATCACCTCCCATTATGCATGTGTCAAAAATCAGAACTATAAAATTAATTTGAAGAAGGGAGTTGGGAATTCATCTAACAAAGGTGGGAGTTGCAAGCTGGGAATTCATCTAATAAATGTCATTTGAACTCTGCTCAAAAAATGTTTGCCTTTAGAAGTCCAAGGCTATACCCAGTCATTTTGCTACTCTGTAGCATCTCATCATCATGCATTCACACTTAAAATCTAAGACAGCAATCATTATGCATTCATAAATAATATCTAAACTAGCCAAGTGTTTTGGCGCATGAGAAGAGAGAAATTTTAGATGCCTCACCCTATTACTTTTCCTAACTACAATTTATTTAACACTGTTACAATAATTAACATGTGAACCAACAATTTATGGCTTTTCAAGCTGCTTCCAGAGTGCCCAGCACTCTCACTCAAACTCGACTGTAGAAACCCTAATTTCTTTTTCCTCCAAAACCTATTTTGAATAGGAAATGCAATCAGAGAATCTTTTGAATATTTCAGTAAAAGAAAATGCTGATAAGGAAAGCTGGGCAGAAGTAGGCAGTTTCTTTATAGCTTAATTAAAAATGACAGCACAACACTATGCGCAAAAACAACAGCATGTAAGTCAGAGCAAGTTCTTTAACACCAGTGCACAATGTTCCCTGTGGCCCATCTCTGGAAGCAACTGGTGGGTACATTCTGCATTAATATGTATTTCCAGAAACCACTAAAGATAGTCTAACATAGCATATTGTACTTATTTAGCTTGGAGGCTACATCACTGAGGTATTAGGAAAAAGCACTTCCAGCCAGCTGGGAAATGCAGTTCTTTCAAGAGAATAAGGCTCCATCACAAACTCCTAGAGCAAAGACATCAAAGGCCAATGCTTTGGAGAAAGGCTTATTCTTGACATTCCTCTAAAGCTCCTCTTTCTATTACCTACTGGTTATCCTTCCTCCTGAAAACAAAGGTTTAAAATGCAGATAATTAAATATAAATTAAAATCCAGATAATTATATTCATAAGCAAGAGAAGGCAAAGAGCAGCCAAAATTAAATATGGCTGGTCAGGCAAATGACCGAGCTGATCTCAATCAAACTATTGGCTATGCCAGCTCAAGCGACATTTTATAATGTGGATCCTGCATTATCTATAAATTCAGGACTGGGTTAGATGTATTCTACACTTATACAATTCAAGAGTAGGCAGTGCAATCCCTGTCTCCAGATAACTGCAGGTACCTCTCTTGGTGTTATAATAGTCCTTCATGACTTTCCATATTTATAACAATTAAAAGAAGAATTGGGAAGTTGATATGTTGCAAAGTGAAATGTCAGCATTAATTTTGCTTACTATAATGCGTACAGAGCAGAAAGAGATCACAGAGCATTACTGGAAAATAAACAGTGTAGGAGATGCAATTTGGTGCTGATTAAGAAGAATATTCAATTATGCAGAAAAAAAGATAAATATAAGTTGGGATGTCAGAAAACCTACTGGGAAACTAGAGGGGATATCGCAGAGCAACCTTCTTGTAATATTGACTCACTCTTATAATTTCAATAGAAGAGTTAAATCCTGCTGGAATTCTTCCTTGAAATCTGTACAATTTATTTATGTTCAATTTTGGATAGATTGCTCCCACAATATGTAAGTTAATAATGTAACCCTGAAATCGATTATTATTCTAATATTAGGAGATAATGATTTTGTCATAGAATGGCACTCCAGCTTGCCCAGAACCATAACTGAAGATTATAGTTATAGTTTTAGTCATTCAAGTGTTATGACAAAAAGTGGCTCTTGTGGATCCAAGATCCATCCAGAGGAGAATATAGCATTGGTGATTTATGAAACGGTTACAGTATCATACCTACTTGTGCCAAGAAATATATGTGGGTTACTTCAAATTTCTTTTGTACCTTACTAAAAATGCCACTGCACCTTGTTCCTTTGTTGGCAAATTGTTCTATTTACCTATGAACACACAGATGGACAATGTCTCTTTTTTTGACACTCTTAAGACCTGTTCTTCCAACCCACTTTGCACCAAAGAGATTTTCCAGCTCCTGTACTCCCATGGGTGCCTCCAGCCAATCCTTGTAGATGAACCATTCCAAATCTCGGCTGACCTTAATGAAGGGCTGACGTATTTCACTCATAGCACCTGGCCAGCAATAAGACTGCATCCAAGTGACATTCATCATAGCTTTTAGCAATGGCCTTTAATGCATCTGGTATTTAACCAGAGTGAAATGCCCCTGGGTTGTATTATATTGCTTAGTGTTAGATGAATGCAGCTTATTCCCTTGCCCAGAATAGTTCAGTTTTAACATCGATTGGTAATTTATGAGCAGTTTGTTTTCTTGCATAAAAATGATAGATTTTCTTTGTTTCTACTGCATTTTGTTTCTTCTACTGAACTCAAATCACACATTCTTCCAGTATCTGTGATATTACAACCCTGGCACATTCAAGATCCAATGCATTCGTAACATCATTAGAGCAACAATTATAAGAATTCTCCTGTTTCTCCAACTTTAATGTTGTGAAAGATTTCAGTACGTGTCTCTGTGTGTTTCAGGCACAGCAATAAATGAGTGCAAATATGCCCACTTCTGTGAAATATTGGAATCATGAATTTATTTTTTCATTATTTTAAAGGACAAAGTCAGGTGAGTCACAAGCTTTAGAAGGAAATTTATCACTGCTGTTCAGAATTATTTATTTACTTATTTTGTATCCTGCCTTTTTTACTTTTACAAATAATATAAAGCGGAAAACACATCCAGCACTCTTTCCTCCTCTTATTTTTTTCTAACAACAAGAACCCTGTGAGATGAGTTGGACTGACAGAGGGTAACTGGCCCAAGGATACCCAGTTGGTTTTCATGGCTAAGGCAGGATTTGAACTCATGGTCTCTTGCTTTCTAGCCTGGAACCTTAACCATTACACCAAACTGGCTCTAACGGAATTTTCATTGAGAATCCTTCCACAAGCATACTTCGCTGAATTTTCTCTCCTGAATTAGTCCTGAACATGTTAACATGTACAGAAAAAGTAGTCACTTCCACAAATTCTGTTGAAAAGCAAAATTTGGATGGCTTGGTTTTCTTTGCAACGACACTTACTTTCTCATTACCATCCAATCTCTAGGTTTATTTTCCACCTGAATAATTATTGAATGTGGAATGTGCTGCTAAGATTTTGTTTTTTGTTCTGTTCAGTTGTGTCTGAAACTTAGAGACTGCCTGGATAAATCCCTGCAATTTTCTTCATTTTTCAGAACTAGTTTGCTAGTACTAGTTCAGAACGAGAACTAGTTTTCAGAACTAGTTTGGCTCCTTCCTAAAGAAGGTATTAGCAAAGTATTTTTTTTCTTTTTTCCTTTGTGTGTTAGCCCGAACAATCAAATTTTAAATTAAGTCAAGAGCAGAGGTGTTATTCAGCAGGTTCTGACCAGTTCTGGAGAACTGGTAGCAGAAATTTTGAGTAGTTCAGAGAAACTACTCAGAAAATACCACCTCTAACTGGAGATTTTACAGTATCCTTCCCACGCCCACCAAGCCATGCCCACAGAACTGGTAGTAAAACAATTTGAATCCCACCACTGTTAGAAGTTATGAATGAAGTCATGTTAAATAAGAAAATACCCAAAACATGGTCAGAAGCTTATATTACACTTATTCCAAAAGAAGGGGCAGATCCATTACAAATTAAGAACTATAGACCTATTTCTTTACTGAATGCAGACTATAAAATGTTTGCCTCCATCTTGGCAGAAAGGCTCAAAAGATATCTAAATAGCTTTATTCATCCTGATCAGAATGGATTCCTGCCAAAGAGACAAATTAGGGATAATATGAGGGTAATTCTGGACACTTTGGAATATTACGAGGCGCATCCTGAAAAACAAATGGCTTTGATATTTTTAGACGCCCAAAAGGCATTTGATAATGTGAACTGGAGATTCATGTTTTTGTTATTGGAACAGATGGGCTTTGCTAAAAAATTTACTCAAGCAATAGAAGCCATATGTGATAAACAAACGGCAAAAGTAATGATAGAGGGAGATTTTACAGACTCTATTAATATAAGAAAAGGCACAAGACAAGGATGCCCATTATCTCCTTTGTTATTTGTATTGACTCTGGAAGTGTTGAACAGAAATATTAGAGAGGATCCAAATATAAAAAGAATGAAAATTAAGAAGGAGGAATTTAAATTGCAAGCCTTTGCGGATGATTTGGTTTTTATTCTGGAAGATCCTCTAGAAACAGCTTTAAAACTATTGGAAAAGATAGAGATGTATGGTGAGATGGCAGGTCTGAAAATAAACAAAGATAAAACAAAGATCTTGACAAAGAATATGTTACTAAAACAAAGAGATGAACTGGCAGACTTACTGAAAATTCAAGTTACGAATAAGGTTAAATATTTGGGGATACATTTGATGTCAAGATGCACTACATTGAAAGAGAATAACTATATTAAACTTAAACAACAGATAGCATCTGATTTGAAGAAATGGGAAAACCTACAATTGTCATTGATAGGTAGAATTTCAACAATCAAGATGAATATTTTACCCAGAATTTTATATTTGTTTCAAACCATACCAATTAGGCTTGGTAAAGATTACTTTGTTTATTTCATATAAATTTTATTGAATTTACAATTAAAAAAATAACATAACAACATTACATAAGAAACAGAGAGAGAAAAAGAAGAAAGAAAGAAGAGAAAGAGAGAGGAAAAAAAAAAAAAAACTTGCTGGTCTTATGAAAAAAGGAGAAGAAGAAGTATAAAAGAGAGAGAAAAAAAAAACAAAAAAAAACAAAGAGGCAAGAAGAAAGAAAAGAAAATACGTTAAAACCAGACAAATATTCTTTTTGACAGTCTACAAGATCCAATTCTCCTACCTTACTTTAAATATACACATCTTATCGCTATTTATGGATATTTATGCTTATTTATGCTCATTAAACAGTTTATCTCTGATAAAACCAATTATACCATGCATTCCAATTATTATCAAATGCTGAAGACTCTTTATTTTTAAGAGCTATGGTTAAATTGTCCATTTCTGCGCAGTCACATATTTTCTGAATGACCAATTGATCTGTAGGTAAACGGGATGATTTCCAGCATTGGGCAAATGCTAATCTGGCACGCAGTTAGAATATGAATTATTATGTATTTCGTCTTTTTAGGAAAATGTTTATCAGAGATCCCTAGTAGGAAGAACTCTGGTTTGTATTCAATTTGATCTTTGGTTATCTCCTCCAGCCATTTTCTAATTTTTGCCAGTATTTCTGGGCTTCTTTATGTCCACCACATATGAAAGTAGGTTCCTCTATGTTTTTACATTTCCAACATTTTGGACTAGAGTTTGGGTTCATTTTCGCTAACCTCGAAGGGGGTAAGTGCCATCTATATAACATTTTATACATATTTTCTTTGTACGCACAGATTTTGTAATCTTAATGATTCTATTCCAGATCTTTTCCCATTCTGTTAATGTAATGCTTCTTCCAATATTCCTACTCCACTTTATCATGTTCCCTTTCACTATCTCTTGCTCTAATTCTACCTCCAATAAATATTTATAAAATTTAGAAATATTCTTTTTATTTGATCCTAATAAGATTTTATCTAAGTGTTGTAATTTGCTATAAATTCCAAACTCTTTGATATCTTGTTTGTATCTACTATGGATTTGTATATATAACCACTGATCAATTTTAAATCCCCTGTTCCTGTAAGTCCTGTCGAGTTCTTAGCTTCCCTAAAGGATCTAATAAATCTTTATATTTAGTCATTTTTGTTATATCCAAATTGTTGGGATGAACCATTGCCTCCATTGTTGAAAGCCAAATCGAATTTTTAAATAATGTTTTTACATATTTTTTTCCAATTAGTTAATAGTGAATCTCTAATAAGATGTCTATGAAAGTACGCCTGTTTAGTTTTCCCCACATCCCATAGAAATGCGTACCATCCTCTCTGAAGGTCGTGCCTTCCAAGGCTAGAGTTCTTTTATTCCGTAAAATTGACCCAGTCTTTTAACCATAGTAAATTGGCTGCCCAATAATATAATTCCCAGTTTGGAAGCGCTAGCCCACCTCTACTTTTTGCATCTTGTAAGGCCTTAATACTGATTCTAGCTTTTTTCCCTTGCCAAATAAATTTAAGAGTTACCTTATTTATATCATCAAAAAAATTTTTGGTAATTTTATTGGGATTGTCTGGAATAAGTAAAGGAGTTTTGGTAAAATGTTCATTTTGATTGTGGCAATCCTGCCCAGTAAAGAAAGCTGCAACTTATTCCAGGATTCTAGATCTTTCTTAATTTGCTGTAACAGTTTATCATAATTATTCTCTTTGGTGATTTACTATGTGGTGTTAACCATATGCCTAAATATTTGACCTTTTTTGTTGCCTGTATCCCCATGGTTTTTCTAATTCTTTCCTCTGGTTCTCTGTTAGATTTTTAGTCAGTAATTTCGTCTTATTTCTGTTGATCTTTAGTCCTGCTACTGAACCATATTGTTCTAGTTCTTTTATTAGATTATGTCCTTTCTCCATGGGATCCTCTAGGAAGAAAACCATATCATCTGCAAACGCCTGTAATTTATATTCCTCTGCCTTGACCCTAACCCCTTGAATTTCAGGATTTTGTCTTATCCGCGTTAACAATGATTCTAAAGCAAAATATAAATAAGAGGGGTGAGAGGGGCAACCCTGTCTAACGCCCTTTTCAATGCTTAGTGGGCCTGTTTGTTCACCATTAATTAGTATATTGGCTTGTTGGGTATTGTAAATTGTTGTGATAATATTCTCGAATTTAGTGCCTAGATTCATGTTATAGATTTTTGTATTAAGAAGTGCCAATGTAAGTTATCGAATGCTTTCTCCGCATCTAGAAACAAGAGTGTAAATTGTTTCTCTGGATGAGCTTCATAATATTCTAAGGCGTCAATAACGGTTCTTAAATTGTTTTTAATTTGGCGGAATGGAAGGAAACCATTTTGGTCTTCATGAATGTATAAATTTAAAACTTGTTTTACTCTATTCGCAATAATTGAGGTAAATAATTTATAATCGGCATTTAAAAGTGAGATTGGTCTATAATTATTAATATATCTGGCATCCACATCCTCCTTCGGAATTAACGCAATCAACGCCTCCCTCCATGAGTCTGGCATTTTGGCAGCCGAAAGTACTTCGTTAAACACTTCCAGCATCAGAGGCCCTACTAAATCTAATGTGGCTTTATATAATTCTACTGGAATCCCATCTGGACCAGGGGATTTATTATTACATTGATTTTCCATTGCAGATTTTAACTCAGACCATGTAATATCCTTATTTAGTAATTCTTTGTCTCCTTCCCTATTGTTTTATCATTCGTATTCTCCAGATAAGTTCTTATTTTATCCTCATTGATTTCTTCTTTTTTATATAATCTTTGGAAATAGTTTAATATAATATCCTTTTTCTTCTCAATCTCATGTTGTGGGATGCCTTTCTCATCTATTAATTGGTGTATCAATCTCTTTTCTTTTTCTTTTTAAGTTTATAAGATAGCCATCTTCCTGGTTTATTGGCGTGTTCAAAATAATTTTGTTTGGACCTTCTCAAGCTGACTTCTAATTTATCTTGTTCAATTAAATTCAGCTTATGTTTGGCTAGTATTAACTGATTTTGTAGTCCTTGGGTCTTAGGGTTTTTTGTAATTGTGTTTCTAAGTCTTGGATTTGTTGTTGTAACGCGTTTTGTTGGGCATAAATTCTCTTGTTTCTCATAGCATTATAGGAAATTGTTGTGCCTCTTATAATTGCTTTCATAGTATCCCAAATGTTCTGTTTTGAAGTTGTTTCATTATTATTATCTTTTAGAAAATAATTTAGCTCCTCTTTCAGTTTATTAATATACTCTTCTTCGTTTTACAATTTGGTTATTTAGTGTCCATCTTTTTTTATTCGTCTCCTATCCCTCCAAATTAGCTGTATTGGGTTATGATCAGCCCATTCATTCGGTAGAATATTGATTTCTTTTATTTCATTAGCCAAGTCCAAATCCATCCAAGCCATATCTATTCTGGTCCAAGTCTTATGTGGGTTAGAATAATATGTAAATTGTTTTCCTTCAAGATTCCGTTCCCTCCATAGATCTTTTAAATTTAACTCTCTCAACATTTCCTTACATGCTGCAGAGAGTTCCTCTTTCCCCTTCTTGTTTTTCCCCATATTACTATGGTCTTTCTGGTAGTCTGCAATGGAGTTAAAATCGCCAATCAAGCAAATGTTTCTTTTTTTCAAAGCCTACTATTTTTGGTGAAGGTGTTTAAAAATTTCCCTGGTCATCATTTGGGGCATAGATTGCTACAAGTAAAAATGTGATGTGGTTTATCCGAACTTGTATAACCAGAGTTCTTCCTTCGGGATCCGACCAGATTAGTTCTGCCTTTACATCTTGTTTTATATAAATTGCAATTCCTTTTTCTTGTGTTGGTCGGGTCGGTGCTGTAAAAAGTTTACCTAATTTTGGACAAATTAGATATCTTTCGTCATTCTTCAAATATGTGTCTCTTGAAGACATATTATATCTGCGTTATGTTGAATAAGTTTTGAGAATATCCTTTTTCTTTTAATAATGAATTTAATCCGTTTATATTGATGGAGAGCAACTTCTTCCCCTCCACCATTTATCTACTTCTGCTTAGATTTTTGCCTAGTAATGATTCGGTTCTCTTGTTGTTGTTGTTGTGGGATTTGCTCTTCTCTCCCATGTTGTGGATTATCACTTCTTGAAATTGGAGAAAGTCGTCCTTTTGGGTTCTGTGATAATATCGGACCTCCTGTGGTCTTGTTTTAGGTTCTTCTTTGGTGGGTTGACTATTCTTATCTGTGAGCTGTTGATGAAAAACTTGGGCCTGTTCTATCGATTCTATTTTGATTTTCCTCTCTTTCCATGTAATTAACATCCCTTCCGGATTAACCATTTAAAATGGATTCCTTCTTTATTTAAATCATTAGCTAAAAATTTATAATCTTGTCTTATCATCCTCACTCTCTTTGGAATTTGTTTTAAAATCCTAATTTCTCTGCCCTTATATGATATTGTTTCCTCCTAGACATTTTCAAAATTAAATCCCTCAGACATCTCCTAGAGAAGCGGATATGAATTTCTCTTGGACAGTTGTTACGCCTAGGCGTAGCTTGTGCTAACCCTATATACCTCATCAAACTCTTTAATTAGATCATCTTTTTCCTTTCCTAGCCATTCAGCCAATATTTCTGCCATCAAATGTTCCAATTCTTCATTTTTGGCTTCCGCCACATTCTGGAATCTTAAATACGCCATTGCTTTGTCCATCTCGAGGTGGATCAGAGAGTCTTCCGTTTCTCTAAGTACATTTTTAAATTCCTCATCCATCCTTTCAAAGTTAGACTCCATGCGTGTTGTTCTACTCTCTATATCTTTTATTTTCACTTCGTTTCTCTCCATGGCCTGCTGTAGAGACCCTATCTTACCCTCCACCTTCGCTATACTTTGAAGAATTAAATAAAATTGTGTTGAAGTTTATATGGCAAGGTAAGAAAGCCAGAATAAAATTAAAACTTCTACAAGATGCTAGAATTAGAGGAGGATTTGGCCTTCCGAATTGGGAGTTGTATTACCAAGCTGCAAACTTAATGTGGGTTAAAGAATGGATAACATTAAGAAAGACTAGATTGTTGACATTAGAAGGACATGATTTATTACTGGGATGGCATGCTTTTCTGTGGTATAAGGGAACTAAATCGCAGGGCTATTTTAGAAGGCACTATATAAGGGAGTCTTTATGGTTGAACTGGGAGAAAATTAAGAAAAAATGTTATTTGAAAATCCCAGTCTGGTTATCAACTATTGAAGCCTTTTCTTATCCTATAATATATGAGAAGAAACAAACAGTTAGATATGGGGAAATATTGGATGAAAAGAGTGAACTTAAAACAATGCAAAAACTAGAAGAACAAGGTATAAAGATGAATTGGTTTTCATATGCGCAAATACATTCAAGGTATCTTATAGATTCTAAAACGGAGGGATTTTATGATAAATTGACTGATTTAGACAGGATCTTGACAGGTACTGATGAAAAAGTGATTAAAAAATTATACAGTTATTTGTTGGAAATTATATTAGAGAAGGAACAAGTTAAAGAAACGATGATTGTTTGGGGGAAAAATTTGGATATGGGATTGATTTGGAGAAATGGGAAAAATTGTGGTCTCAAAATTATAAAATGACAATGTCAACAGCTTATAAAGAAAACTTGTATAAGATGTTTTACAGGTGGCATTTCCCCCAAACAAGAATTGCAAGAATGTTCAAGAACAAATCTGAAAAGTGCTGGAAATGTCATCAGATACCTGGCTCATACTACCATATGTGGTGGACTTGTGAGGACGCTAGAAAATATTGGACTAAAATTCGCATATGGTTGGAAAAAATGATAAAGACACATATAGACTTGAAACCAGAGATTTTTTTATTGGGAATCTTACCTGATACATATAATAAAAATTTGAAGTATTTGATTGTAAATGTATTAACAGCAGCTAGGATTGTATTTGCTAAAAACTGGAAGAGTGAGAAAACTCCATCAGAGGAAGAAATTATTAAGAAAATATTGGATTGTGCTGAAATGAGTAAATTGACATTTGAAATTAGAGAACAAGAAGATAAACAATTTTATGAAGTTTGGGATCTTTTTTATCAATGGTTAGATAATAAAACATAATAATAGAACATTTAGACTTAGGATATATTTTTTTTCTTTTTTTGATATTATTTTCATAAAACTTTATTAAGATAGATTTGGTATGAACTTACGATTCATTGTAAAATAAAATAAGTAAATTATAGTTATCTCGTTAAAGTATGAATTAATAAAATTATAGATAAATGATTTCTTAGTGATGATATTAGGTTATACAATTATTGATTCATAATATGAGCTATTATGTAATATAATTATATTAGCGATTAGGAAATGGATGCACAGAAAAAAAGTGGTAAACCAACCGATGCACTGTTTGTAAATTTATGAATAAGGATGATGTTTTTATGTTTTATGTTGTATGTCTATGTTGTTTCGTTGTTAAAACAAAAAACTTAAAAAAAAAACTTTGCTACTTTATGGGAACTAAGAAGCTTGCCTTTGGATCACTCTCCCCCCACCCAGTGTTTGGCAGGCCTCTACTCTCCTAACCCTCTGAAGAGCACTTGGGATCTGGCTTGTCCCTGCAGATTCTTGGATAGGCATGAAGTGATTGAATGTCAGAAACTTGGCTTGGTGCCAGGTTCTTGTTTTCAATATTCATGGTTATAATAGTTTTAATGTAGTTTTTGTTGCTTTAAATAATGTAGTAGTTAAGCCAGGATAGCTGTGTCATGCAGTCAAAATCCCAACTCTCATGTAAAAAAGGATGAAGCTGTGGCCACCATTTTATCTATTTTGATATAGTCTTGATACCTGCTATGAATTGTTTACACCATGTAATGATCAGATAAAAGCAGCATGTGCTCATTACAGAACAGTAAAAGAAAATTTTATATGGTAAAACTGATACCTACTTTAATGGAGTTCAGTAACCTGGAATTTGATTTACAAATATAGAACACCACAAATATATATGGATATTATAAGTCACCAGAAATGGTTTATTATTTTAGATATAACTCCAACATTGGTTCTGGATTGTATTGGATTAGAAAGCTTGGGCGATGCTAGGAAAGTGATTCTCAGGCACTGAAACCTGGAAGGTTTTCTAAGAAAAGCTCAATCAGGAGCAGGATGAGTTGCAGGGTAAGGATGTGAGCCAATAATTTGGTAAAAGATGATACAGCCACTGGGGATAGTGTTTGTGGTTTCTACCAGCTAGTCCAAAGCTGGAATTTCCTTCGCATGTCCTGGGAATTCATTAATTGCAGATTTGCAGCTCAGTATCTCTGCATTTTATATAAATACATCCAGGTTGTTTAGAAAAATCTCTATTTGTTCTCCCATATGGAATTTACTTGAGTTCAGTGGAACTTTTTTCTGAGATCAGGGAAGCTAATTTATTCAAGGATATAATAATCAAGGAAGTAAACATAAGATCTCATAATCTTTTTAACAATAGCTGAACTGATCCAAATGATTTATCCAATAATGAACTGCACTTTGCTTGTAGCTTTCCAGTTGTTGCTGAATTAATAGTCCCACAGTTCCTTATGATTACCGCTGATGAATAAGGTTGCTTGGAGTTGCAGGCACTAGGAAAGAAAGATGACTCTGTGTTTATCAAAACAAGCAACCTCTTCTTATTCTAAAAAATTGAGTATTCATCTTATTTGGAAGAGGAGAGTCTGCTTCAGGATTAGATGAATATTTCAACTTATAAAGAGAATAAAGAGACTTTGATTGTTTTGATAGACAGTAGCTCTACAGGCTTTTAAAATTATTATTTTACATTCACCATCACCCTCTTTTTCTTTTCTTGCCTAAGAAACACTAACCATGTTAAGCAATTGGGCAATATTTGTTTAATTATAACCCAGCAGTTTCCAAAGAGGCAGGGAGAGCCCAGTGCTCCTTTTGTTTATCTTGTTGTGCCAAATTGAAAACAGGCATGACAGTCCAGGGATCCAGATGCCAACCTGTATCAAGAAGAATTCCAAGACACAGCATCTGGCTCCTAGTCCAAATCCAAAGGCAGCTGTTGTGTTGACGAACACAGACTTGCCTCAGGGTTTGACATGTGGTTGAGTTCATCACTTGGTCAGCTCAGTGGCCACACTGCCCTTCTGACTGCTGTCTCACTGTGCCATCTGTGCAAAACTGACTTCTTAAATAAACTTTATGGACTGTTCCTCTTTCTTTCAATCATTGATGAAATCAAATTGCTTTGATTGTGTTTGAGAGCAATTTGATTTAGATGTCCCACAAACATTCACATCTCAATTTTTAGTATGTGTATACAAAGATAAAGCAACAATATCATTAGAACTCTAATATGGTGAATCCAGGTCTTTGATTCCATATTGAGAAGGAACTAGCAAAGTTTTTTTACTGGTCTTGTAAGACTCAGTTAGAAGTAGCAGATAAGGCAGAAAATCAGGAGAAGGTGAGTTCTAGTCCCACCTTAAGCATTAAAGCTGACTGGGTAGCTTTGGGCCACTCTCTCTCAGTTCATAATGTCAGGCTCAGGTGAGAAGACAGTTATTAGTTCTATGGCAACCAATGGGTCAATCCTAAGTTAATAAAAAGAATGGATCCTGCACTTGGAAGAAAATGCTAAGAAGCTTTTAAAAAGTATAGATTTTTTTTTACTGTAAAAGCTCTTCTCTGCTGACTATATGTAGCCTCATATTCTCATATGTTAAATATATCGATGGCTGTTGTATATTACATCCAGGCAGCTAGATCATTACTGTTTCAAACTCTAAATGGTTGTCAAAACATCAGTTGCTATTGCTTTTATGCCTTGATGGTGGCCTTTCAAAAGCATCAAGCTGACCATTGTTGAAAAAGATACTGGAGACTGAAAAAAAGCATGGCTTGTCAAACAATAGGCTATATGTAGCTGCAGTTTTTTCATGCTGATTGGCTGTGCCTTGTCTTGTTTGTAGAGAGTAACATTCAACCCGCAGTGAGTCATTAGTAGCTTATCCATGGTTTATTAGTAGCTTAGCTATGACTTATTGAGTAACCACAGTTAGTTGGCTTCATATTTCACATACAGTAATATTTTAAAGCACAATGCCTGAGTTTAAACACTATATGTAGGTTTTGAAACCTGGGAAGCAAATGTGGACGTGACTTTCAGGTCTGGAATCTCAAACTGGCAGCCCATGGGCCAGATGTATCATGTGCAGGCCATGCCCAAACCAGCTCTATGAAGGGAACAAACATTGCAAAAGTCACATGACAGCAATGTGACACCGTGAGTTTGACACCAGTGCTCTAGATGGAATCAGGAGCAGAAAAATCTAACAATGAAGCTGACAAGAGGTCATCCTCATTTCTTCAGTTCAGATCTAATAATCCTTGCTTGGTCCATTACATTAAATGGGTCCCCTGAGGTGAAAAAGTGCCCATTTCACTTTCACAGAAGTTCTAGAGTTGGATGTCCCTCACAACTAGAAGACCTATGGAAGTTCTTTATATTAGTATTTCTCACAAATACTCTGCTCTGCTATCAGAGGCTACCATGTTGGTCCATCTGGACCTCTTGAACTGGAATATTACATTCTCCACATTCCCCACATCCTATCCTTATCTCTCTACTTAGCCTGTGTTATTATAATAACCATAGAAGTTTCATGTGCTCCCTTTTGGACTGCAAGGGCCCTTGCTGTGATCATGCAACTGATAAATGAGGTGCTTCATGAGCATCTTCACAAGGTTTCAGTGTACCTTGATTACATATTGATCTACACAAAAGCAGAGCATGTGGAACTTGTCCACACAATCCTAAACAAACTCTGAACAGCAAAACTCTACACCAAATTGTCCAGATGAAAATTTCACAATGAGAAAATAGACTATTTGGGCTACCGCATCTCCCACAAGAGAGTATAAATTGACCCAGATAAGGTTCCAGCAGTAGCTGAGTGGACCCTACCACATACAAGGAGGCAACTACAAAGCATCCCTAAAAGAGTGGACAGAACATTTACAAAACATGGCCTATTGTAAGGGAAACTCTAGAGAAGGCAAGAGCAGATTACAAAGCACAGAGAGACAAAAAGTGGGTAGAACCAAAGTCTTTTAACATTCAAGACAGGATATACCTGTCTACTCAGTTTTCACAAACAGCCCTCAAAAAAACTAGGACCAAAATTCATAAGTCTGTTCCCAATCACACACATTATAAATCCAGTTACAATAGAGTTCCAGCTGCCAAAAACATTAAGACACGTACACCCAGTGTTCTACTGTAATCTTTTAAAACCAGAAGTAATCTCCCTCATTACACCTAAGAAGGCTACACCACTGCAATCCATTATGGTTGAGGGTGAACAACATTTTGAAATTAAAGAGATACTTGACTCAAGGAAACATCATGAGACAAACCAGTACCTAGTGGCCTGGAAAAAACTCTCCTGGGTCATAAGAAACACATTAGATTCCCTAGGCCAGAGGTCACCAACCTTTTGGACCTCAGGAACCACCAAACTCATAATTTTAGATCCTAGGGACCACTAACCGGTTCTGTGGGTACAGCCTAATTTTTGGGTGTGGGTTGGTGGTCATGTGACTGGCTGGCCATGGCTTATATGTAAATATTATAAATATTTATATAAATATTGAATTTTTTATTAAAAAAGAGCAACTTTTACTCAAAATCAGGCAAAGCAGGCTGGCAGATTGAGTTGCTCACAGAATCACAGATTCGTTCAGAGATCTATCTATCTGCCATTGGCTAGCTCAGTCTGTCACATAAAATTTGCTTGCAAGCAAACTCATAAAATTAACTCAAAACACATCATGCATGTACATATTGAATTTTTTTACAAAAAGAGCAACTTTTACCCCAAATCAGGCAAAGCAGGCAGATTGAGTTGCTCTCAGAATCATTCAGTGATCTATCTATCTGCCATCGGCTAGCTCAGTCTCTCAAATTTGCTTGCTGTGAGTCTGCAATGAATTTGCTTGCAAGCAAACCTTCAGTCCTAAGGGAGGTTCAGCTGTGCTGAGCCGAAGCTCTAAAGACTAGCTAGAAAGCAAGAAATCCAACAATTTCCTGCTTCCTAGCTAATCTAAATCTCCCGGCAGAGCAGAACAGATGATGGTTGGTAAAAAAAAAAAGAAATTTAGCAGGCAAGTTTGTCGGGTAAGGAGTGAGTGGGAGGGGAGGGTTCTGGCAGGCCATGTGGGCGGTGCAGCCTTGTGTTTCTGCGCAGCCTGGATTAATTGCTTTGTGGGAGTGCTCTGGGGATGAGATTTCTCTGCGGCCCACCAAAATTTTCTCGTGGCCCACCAGTGGGCCATGGCCCACCGGTTGGCGACCGCTGCCCTACGCTACTGAAACATTTCCATGGCCAATACCCAGATAAACCTAATTAATTGTATATATTCTCTTCCTCCCCCTCCTTTCTTCTTTTTCCAGGTGGACTTCTCCTTCTCCTTGAGGGGCAGCATGTCAGGTCCCCATAGATCCCTATTGGGATGCTGCCATTCCTGCAGGGAAGGCTTGAGGGGTTGCCTGCCAGTTTATAACCTTTCTGTGTATCTGGTCTATGGCACCTGTGGGTTGGTTTGCTTTCAGACTGGATAGAGGGGAGAGGATTCTACAACTTTTAACCTAACAGATTTTTTTAAATGATTTTTTAAAAATTAATTTCAATATATGGACATCTCCAATTTGCAAGAAGGATCTTAAAATGATATCCTGTGGAGATAATATATATATCTTTTTTTGTATTTTTTTGTATTTTTATATTTTAAAAACGTCTCTTTTAGCAAACAACGTGGTTCCAGGTTTTTACACTTAAGTACAAACATGACCTTCGTATACATTTATCTTTCACATTCAATTCTATATCATATCATTGCTTTCATTTTCCAATAAATTTTCTCCATTATTCTTATTTTCTTTACACTTATTAAATCCATTTTCAATTTGTATTGTATTTCCTTTTTCTTTAAATGATCTCATATCTTGTTCTATAGTCTAACATTCTTATTTTTTTATTCTAAATTCATTATACCTTTATACTTTTATCTGTCACATTTGCAATTTTATCACATACTTTTATTTCATTATTTAGTAAATTTCATCTTACATCTAATCATTCCAAAAAATTCCCCCGTTAATTACCAATTAGAGTGTGCCACCCTTTTATCTTATGCATCCCTCAATTTATTCCCCTTTGACCCATAGTCAACGTTTTTCATAATATAATCACTATATACTTATCACATCCTAATTTAATAACAATAATCTCCTAACTACTATATGTCACATATGCATATATATATTTTAAGCAAGATTCCTCATGGTATTCTTTTCCCTCAATTACTTTCTAAATCATTTATTATTTCAAATATATTGATCTATTCAATTAATTATAGAAACTGATATTAGTCTTTTCACTAGGATCCTCATAATTCATTTTAACTGTATTTGTTTTATTAAATATAATTCATCTTCTTATCATAGCTTCACATTTATTTCAGTTATCTCCATGTATAAATTAACAATGTTCCTTAAAAAAGAAGCCAATTAGAACAAAATATATATCAGTTTCATTAACTTTTAAAAACTATATTCTTATGTATTACAACACATTACCTTGCAGAATCCCTTTTCCTTAATCTGTATCTACCTATTGTCTCTACATCTCCTGACTAAACAATTTCCGTATCTCCTTATTTTCTGGTTCTTTCTCTTATTACCTCTTTTTCCCTTCATTTTTCCCTTCCTTTTCTTATTCCAATTTTTATCCCCCTTCCTCTTTAAATTGTTATTCTGTAATTCCCTTTTCTGATGTTTCCTTTTTCTTTGTTTGGCTTTCAAGACATTTCCCTTTTTAATTGCCACCTCAATCCTCCAATTTTTAATTCCCATCCCCCCTTTCATTTTAATGTTTGTTGCTCCATTTGTTCATTGAAGCTGGCTTCTTCTTTAATCAGCTCCTCCACTTCTGGCACTCCTTGTTGTTCTTTGTTCTCCAGAAATGCCATTTCTATTAATTGTAAGGCAATACAGCACAATTCATTTCTTTCATGTAACATTTCCTTTATGTTTCTTAATTCCATTTTTAATTCCAAGAAACGTTCTGCCATTTTTATATACTTCCTTTACATTTTCTTTATCCCTTTCTTTAGTATTTAAGTCCAAACCAATTGTCCAGTAGTTTAATTCAACCAGCATCTTTGATGTTTATTTCCAACTATCAACTTCTATTAATTCCTCTTTAAGTTTTTTCCATAATCATCAAATAATCCAATACTTATAAGTTTAAATTTGTGCCAAAATCACCAAACAGTCCCAAGATAATTTCTTCACGCTTCTTTTTTTAAATCTTAATATTATGTGTTTTCACTGTTCTATTTTATTGTAACAAAGTTCATCTTATTTTGTATCAAGTTTCAATTTTGAAAGAACCAAGCACTTTTTTAAAAAGTTCAATATAATTTTTCTTTTACCATTAGGTGGCGCTCTCTGTTACATCGAAATTCCACCCTTTCTTTCCACTTCCCCCCCACTCTTTATTTGAGGCTTTTAAGTTTCAAAAATTCAATAAGCCAAAATTATTAATCATTTCCTTTTGGTACATTCAAGTTCAGCATTTAATTATGCCTATTTAGTGCCAGAATCATATATTCGTCCAAATTTTCTTCCAACTTCCTCCTTCAATTTAGCTCCTGTCAAAATTCAAATCCTCTTTCATTTATTTCAGCTTTTCTCTCTCTCTCTCTGGTTGCCTCTTGGTAATCCTTTTAGAAAAATTCTTTATACCTTAATTCTGGGGTATCTTTATGTCCATAAATTATGCCTGGTCTCCACGCTGTCCACTTCTTCACTGTTCCAGCACAAACTTAATTCCTGGATAGCTTCCCATCTTCAGGGCAGCCATTAAAACAGCCACTTACTCCTGTCTTCGAGAGGAGTATACCTAGCCAGGGAGGGGAGGGGAGATATTGCTCCCCTTGACCCAGCTGGCAGTCTCCCCCTCTTTTCCGAGGTAGATCCGGTCCTGTTTGGGACCCTCGAACAGGTCAAATATGGATTGAAGCCATGCACAATCATGGCCTCTGGTCCGACACAGATGGAAGCACCATCAGAAGTCTAACCTAATGGTTTTGAGCAGGAACTTCAGGTTCTGCCTTGCTTTTCTTGCTATTACTATCTCCCAATAAAAGTTTCTTTTGAAATATGGTTTCAGGAGTTCTGCTTTCTTGAGTAGAGAGGAAAGGCAAATTCCTAGTCTCCCAGGGTCACTATTAGTCAGGTCAGGCCTGTTTTGGCATCACATTAGTTATAATTTGGATTCCAAAGAAACTCAGGACTTTAGTGATCCAATCAGTGCAACAAATGGAACTTTCAAGTCTGGAAACAGGAATTCAAATGATGAATTCAGCAATCAGAAACTTAATTGCACTTCCCTGTCCAAAGCTAGCAAAGTCCCTGGAAATCTTGCTTTATATATCACCAAGGTTTGCCTTGTTTTCATTTATTTATTTCATTTTATTTATACTCCTCCTTGCAAGCAATAGAGACAAAGGAATCAAAATAGATACAATTAGATGATTTTAAAATAACACACAAGACCAGCAATCTCACCTTCCACTATGAAAAAAAAATCAAGCAACCTTAATCTTAGATATCTTTTGTGTTTTTTTAAATAGGTGTCTATTAATGATGACCTGATAAGACACCTCCAATCCAGCATTCTTTTCTCAGCTAACCAGATGGTTAAAGGAAGCACACAAGAATGATGTGGAATGTCAGAGGATTATACAATTCAAAGGAGCCATTTCAGCAACTGAATCCAACCATGCATGATTCCAAATTAGATAATTCCTTTAATAGCCAGCTGTGAAATCTCTGCTTGAACACAACCAGAGGGGAAAATTTCTCCCAATATTGATCTGACCTTACTTTCTAATTTCAACATTCAATTCTTTCCTGAATTGTGAACAAAACCTGCCTTCCTCTAGCTGAAGTTTGTTCATTTACATCATATGCTCCTGTATGATAAAGAGCAGCTTTTGCTCTTCTTCAGGTGATACCTCCTTAGGTGTCTAGTATATTATGGGATCTCCATTTTTCATTTTACCAAACTGACATAAGCAAGGGAAATTTTAAAAATGGCAGTTACAACCATGTGATCAAAGCCCCTCCTCATTCTAAGTGCTTATGATGCTGTGGTAAGACAACCATCTTGACTTTTTGGACTGTCCCCTGTGGTTATCATTATCAAGTTCTTCAATCTCTTATCACAAGTATTTAATAAGAATTAATTAATTTTATTAATTGTATTGTTTAGTTAAGAAATAATAATTTGATTCCCTCATCACCTTATTGCTTTTTAAATCTATACTCTCTTTAGGCAAATATCTAGAGATAGTCTGTTTACAGTTTACACGGAGGGTGGCCACCCCAGTCCCCATACAGCATATCAGAGACAATTCTAATTTTGATTCCTTTGCTAATATTTTCCAGTAAGAAATTTATTTTTTTCATGATAGCCACTTAAAAGGCAAGCTCCGTTTTCACTTCATTGTCCATCCTATCCCCAACAAACTTGCCAGTTATTGGTACCTTTAAGTTGTATAAAGCTGAGAGGGTGCATCATTTTGTATTTACTGATCCCATTTTAAACAACACAACTTTCTAACTTTGCCTATTGGAAAATCATGTTACTTTGAGCTTGATTAACAATAAATAATTTGATGTAATCAACAAACCTGGTCACTTCAGTGCTCATACTTAACACTACATCTTCTGTGAACAAGCTAGAAAAGCAGTAGTCCAATTAATATCTCTATTTTTTCATTATTAGAACTATTTCTTCCTGTTGTCAACTTCCCGGTTTTGATTGGTCATGGATTGGTAAACAGTTAAAAATTAAAGAAATTCCTAATTGCTAAATGTCTTTCAGGAGTCTTTGATGACTAGAATTGTATATACAATAATAACTAATATAAGAGCTGTGGTGGCACAGTGATTAGAATGCAGTATTGCCAGAAGTCTGATTTCCTCAGTCCTGCCTAGCTCCAGCCTGATTCAGCCTTCCATCTTTCTGAGGTCAGTAAAATGATTTTAAAATGTTGGGGGCAATATACTGACTCTGTAAACTACTTAGAGAGGCTGTAAAGCATGGTGAAGCAATATATATGTCTAAGTCGGGGTAGTCAACCTTTTTAGACCTACTACCCACTTTTGTATCTCTGTTAGAAGTAAAATTTTCTCTAATCGCCCACCAGTTCCACAGTAATGGTGATTTATAAAGTAGGGGACAAAACCCCTACTGCCCACCATGAAAGCTGGAAGGCCCACTAGTGGGCAGTAGGGACTAGGTTGACTACCACTGGTCTAAGTGCTATTGCTACATTCCAAATTATTCCTACCCATATGTTAGCCTCATGAGGTGTGATTAGATTTTCATAAAAAATCATATTGTTTTATGATCAGAAATCGTCTGCTTTCTATATGTTTCTATGGAGCCTAAACATTTAGAGAAGTTTCGTATTAGAAATCTGAGTTCTTGTAAAAAAATGCTTGAATGGGCACTATCTGAAAACTAGGATTTCTTTGTTTCCTGCTTGTTATGAGATATAAAGTATAGTTTTCCTATATTTTCCATATCTTTATGAAAAAAATCTATTATGTATAAGAATGCACTCTTCTGCATGAAAATATGGATTAATCTTTGTTTCAAATACTTCAACTTCTCTCCTATCTCTTTGTTAGTATTCTTTTAATTCATCATTCAACTGCCTCCCATGGCAGTTCTTACTTTATAATTGGGTATATTTTAAACATTATTTGCAATCTTTGGTTCAATTCTCATCTGTAAAATATTATTTACAATTATTTTTATCCATTTTTTAAAAA
This sequence comes from Pseudonaja textilis, assembly GCF_049901715.1. Classification (NCBI taxonomy): domain Eukaryota; kingdom Metazoa; phylum Chordata; class Lepidosauria; order Squamata; family Elapidae; genus Pseudonaja; species Pseudonaja textilis. The sequence continues at coordinate 47,337,288 of NC_142008.1, read as the reverse complement.
AATGTAATTGTCATTTGCACTCACCCATCATTTTCCTTCAAAAAGCATGGTACTGATAAATGGCCATCAGTTGACCATGACATCTGGAACTCAATGTACTTTTTCTGCTCTAGATTTAAATAAATTCTGTAGTTACCATGACTATTGTTTTGAGCAACTATCAAGCATTCTTGAAACTTGACTTCCTTTAATTTTCTTTTGAACACCTTTTTACCAAAACACTCATCTTCTGAGTGTTTTCTTCTTGTGAAGAGTAAGTGGTACTTTTATATATGCATGCAGATAAAATATTTCTCCAACTAAATCTAGGATATCACTTAGGATTAAGTTTGGTCCTCTCTAGTTCAGTGTTTTATCAGCTTGGCAACTTTAAGAAATGTGGACTGTAATTCCCAGAATTCCTCAGACAGTATCTTTACTATCATCTTGAAGAATGCAAAGTGACTAGTGTTTTATAATAAACTTTCATATTTAAAAGAAGCTTAAAAAGACAATCAAAAATGCATTCAGTAATAATTACTTTGGGGGCTAGTTCTGACATGTGCAACCTGTGAGAGATAAGGGGAACAAATGACAAAGCAAGCATCAGAGGAGCACAACATAATATGCTTCTAGAGTTGCATCTTGATGTTCTGTAAATATGTATTATGACATTACTATACCGATCTCATCATTAAATGAGCTTTCAGATTCTGTGGATTCCTTTCACCATCCCTGTAGCCATTTTTAGTGTTTATGCACAACACACATTAAAAAAAACAGATGGAACTTCAATGGTAACATCACAGTTGCCCTTTTTAAAAAAAAAAAGTTTTTATTTTTTAAGACAAACATACAAAGAAAACATAAAAAAATAAAACCATCTTCCATTTTATATACATACAGTGGGTCAGTTGGTTACAAATCTTTGGTGCTATCCTTTTGTAGTCATTACTCCCAGTTTATATCAATTTTCACAGTGTCAAACTAACATATGCTTATATATTTATCAGTTATTAATCATCCATGACTAAACTATTTATTCCATCATTTTATATGAGATATTGCAAATTTTGTTTTAAAATTTATATACTTTCATCCAATGGTTATATATGTCTATATTATATTTTATATCAGTCTATTAAACTTCTATTACAAAATTATCTAGTCTATTACATTACCATGTCTTTTTGTCCAACCATTGATAAAACAAGTCCCATATCTTATAAAATTGTTTATCTTCTTGTTCTCTAATTTCAAATGTCAATTTACTCATTTCAGCACAGTCCATAATTTTCTTAATAACTTCCTCCTGCATAGGTATTTTACTGTTTTTCCAATTCTTAGCAAATACAATTCTAGTTGCTGTTAAAACATTTACAATCAAATATTTCAATTCTTTGTTGTATATTTCTGGTATAATTCCCAATAAAAAAATCTCTGGTTTAAAGTCCATGTGTTGTTTTATCATTTTTTCCAACCATGTGTGGATTTTAGTCCAATATTTCTTTGCGTCCGAGCATGTCCACCACATATGGTAATATGAACCAGGTATCTGATGACATTTCCAACATTTATTTGATTTATTCTTAAACATTCTCCCAAGTCTCATTGGGGGTAGGTGCCACCTGTAAAACATTTTATACAAATTTTCTTTATATGCAATTGACATTGTCATTTTATAATTTTGAGACCACAATTTTTGCCATTTTTCTAAATCAATCCCATATCCAAAATTTTCCCCCCAAGCAATCATCCTCCAATTTAAATTCTTGTTCCTCCTCCAATTTAAATTCTAGGAAATGTCCATAAAGTTTTTTGATTACCTTTTCATCAGTACCCATCAAAATTTTATCTAAATCAGTCAACTTATCATAAATACCTTCTGTTTTAACATCTTTGTCAAATCTAGATTGTATTTGCAAATATGAAAACCAATTCATTTTTACACCTTGTTCTTCCAATGCTTGAATAGATTTAAGTTCACCCTTTTCATTCAATATCTCACCATATCTAACTGTTTGTTCCTTTTTATATATTATTGGATAAGAAAAAGCTTCAATAGTAGATATCCATAATGGAATTTTTAAATAGTATTGTCTTTTTATCTTCTTTCAATTCAAAAACAATGCCTCTTGAATGTAATGTCTTCTAAAATACCCCTGTGTTTTAGTTCTCTTGTACCAAAGGAAAGCATGCCATCCCAACAGCCATGCAGTTCTAAAGTCAATAGTTTACTGTTTCTTAATGTTATCCATTCCTTTACCCACATCAGACTTGTCGCCTGGTAATACAACTCCCAATTGGGCAAGGCAAACCCTCCTCTTATTCTTGCATTTTGTAACAGTTTTAGTTTTATTCTTGCTTTTTTACCCTGCCAGATATATTTCAGTACAATTCTATTTAAGTTGTCAAAAAACTCTTTCCCTAGTCGAATTGGAATTGTCCGGAAAAGATAAAAAATTCTAGGCAATACATTCATCTTAATTATAGATATTCTCCCAATCAGTGATAATTGTAAGTTTTCCCATTTTATCAAATCTGTTGCAACCTGCTGTTTGAGTTTAACATTTGTCCTCCTTCAGGGTGCTACATCTTGGTGTAATGTATATCCCTAAATACTTAACATTGTTTGTGACCTGTATTTCTAAAACTTCTTCCAGCTCTTTCTTTCATCTTGCTTGCATATTCTTTGTTTTATCTTTATTTATTTTCAAACCTGCAACTTTTCCATATTTTTTCTATTAATTTAGGTGCTGTTTCCAATGGATCTTCTAATATGAATACCAGGTCATCTGCAAAGGCTTGCAATTTATACTCTTCTTTTTTGATTTTCATTTCTTTTATTTCTTTTTCTTCTCTAATATTCCTATTCAACACTTCCAATATTAACACAAACAGCAGAGGCGACAGTGGACAATCTTGCCTTGTCCCTTTTCTTATATCTATAGATTCTGTTAATTCTCCATGTACCATAATCTTTACAGTTTGTTCATTTCAATGGCTTGGATAAATTTTTTACCAAAGCCCATTTGTATCAATTGAAATAAAATGAATCGCCAACTCACATTGTCAAAGGCTTTTTGTGCGTCTAGGAACATCAAGGTCATTTGCTTTTCAGGATGCACCTCATAGTATTCCAGAGTATCCAGAATAATTCTCACATTATCTTTGATTTGTCTCTTTGGCAGAAATCCATTTTGGTCAATATGGATAAAATTACTTAAATATCTTTTTAGTCTTTCTGCCAAAATTGAAGCAAAGATTTTATAGTCTAAATTTAATAGGGATATCGGTCTATAATTTTTAACTTGCTGTAGGTCTGTATCCTCCTTCGGTATAAGTGTAATGTATGCTTCTGTCCATGTTTTGGGTATTCTTTTTTTTAGCATAACTTTGTTCATAGCTTCTAACAGGTGAAGACTCAATATTTCCTGAAAAGTCTTGTAAAATTCTGCTGGCAAACCATTTGGATCTGGTCCTTTTCCAACATTCTGCTTTTTTAAGGCTTCTGTTAATTCCATCATCATTATATTCCCTTCCAGCATTGTTTCAGTGTCTTTAGGTATCTGGGGTAAATTCGCTTTCTATAAATACTGCTTAACTTTTTCTTCTTGAATATTATCTTGAAAACACAATTTTCCATAGTAATCTTGAATATTTTTTTTCTTCTCCTCATTTCCATAGCAAACAAGTCCTTCTTCATTTATTAATTGACTAATCCTTCTTGATTCTCTTTCCTTTCTCAGTTTATAGGCTAGCCATCTGCCTGGTTTGTTTGTATCTTCAAAGTAATTCTGTTTAGCATTTTTAATTTTTTGTGCTATTTCCTTTTTTTCCATTAGTTCCATTTTATGTTTAATTATATCCATTTTATTTTTAATGTCTTTTTTTGCAGGGACTTCTGAAGGTCTTTTTCCAATCTTTTATAATCATCCTCCAATATTTTGAAAGTCTTTTTCTGTTTTATATTTCTTTTCCTTGTATAGACTATTATCAAGCCTCTTGTGCAGGCTTTCATCGTGTCCCAGAGGTTCTGTAAAGATGTATCCTCTTTTCTATTTTCTTTAAAAAAGAAAGCAAGTTCTTTCTCTATTTTTTGTTTAAAGTCTTTTTCTTTTAATATTGTGTTATTTAGAATCCATCTAGATCTCATCTTATATCCTTTCCAAATAACTGTCACAGGATTATGGTCTTTCCAAGTGCTTGTTTCTATTTCAATCGCTCATATGTTAAGCAGTAATTCTGCTGACATCCATATCATGTCTGTTTTAGACCATGATGCATGCCTGTTTGAATAAAAAATGTATTGCTTACTTTCCATATTTCTCTCTCTCGCCATGTATCTTTTAAGTTAAATTCTTCTGTTATTCAAAAGAAAGATTTTGGTAGTATCTTTCTAGCTTTCTTTGTTGATTTCTGCATTTTATAATCCAACCAATCATTAATTATTCCATTAAGATCTCCCATCATACAAATACTAACATAGTCCAGTTCAATTATTTTAATATGTAATTTCCTGTAAAATTCTTCTTGATTATCATTTGGAGCATAAATTGCAATTAAAAGTGTTTTAACATTATTGTCCATTATTTCCATCATCAAAATCCTTCCGTTGTCATCTATGTAAATTAATTCTGCCAAAATTGTATCTTTAATATACAATACCACATCTCTTTCTTTTAGATTGTACCAGCAATGTAAATAATTCCCCTAATACATTTTTGATATGTACTTCTTGTAGGCAAATTATATCAAATTTTAATTTCTCTAATTTGTGAAATCCTTTCCTTCTTTTAGTAGCCAAATTAAGTTCATTTGTGTTAATCGTAATCAGTTTTCTTTCATCCATGTTGCTTTATGGGGGTTATTGCTCTAGTAGGTCTTAATTCTCATCACTCTCTGGGTACACCACCTACTGCATCTTCTTTTTCTTTTTCAATTATTGCTATACACTCCTCCTGGAATTCAATTAATGACTCTTCCTTTCTTGCTTCTTCCTCCTTTCCTCTAAGATATTCTAAGTAGAATAACTCAGGTTTTTCAATTCTGTCAATTATGTGTCTTTGCTCCTGCCAGGCAAACAAAAGTCCTTCTGGCACCAACCATCTGTAGTTTACTCCTCTTTTAAGTAACTCTTTGGTTAAAAATAAGTTTTCTCTTCTCATCTCTCTTACTCTTCTTGGTACCTGTTTCAGCACCACAATTTCTTTGTCTTTATACTTTAATGTTTTCTCTCTTGCCACCTGCAGTATCTGTGTCTTGATGATCTTTTTAGTAAATCTGAAGTGAACTTCTCTTGGTAGTCTGTTTCTCATTGCATATCTTGTATCGAGCTGGAACATTTCATCCATCGCATCCATCATTTTCTCTTTGGTTATCTCTAACACTTCTGCCAGTATTTCTGTCATTATTTCAGCAAGATTTTCACCTTTTCCTTCTTCTACATTTTGAAATCTTAAGTAGAATTCTGATCAATCAATTTCCCATCCTAATGGTTCACACCTGCCCTTCTCGACATCGCTCAATCGAGTATTGATATCTCCAATTTTCTTGTCCCTTTGTATATCTTCTTCATTTTTTTTGAATCTGTCTTCATATTCCATTATCATCTATTGAATATTTTCTTTCTCATCTGTCTTTACAGTTCTTTGCTCAATCTTTGTTGTAAGATTGTCTATATTGACCATTGTCCTCCAGATGGTGAAGAGGCTATTGGTATTGAGGAAACTGGAGCTGTTGTCTTTCTGCTCATCTTGTAGTACTTATCTGTGAAGAAAGAAAGAGAAAAAAGAGAAAAGGAAAAAGAAAAAAAGGGTGCAGGCAGGCAATTGCCACTCCAAAATAAAAAAGGGGAAAAAAATTTTCAGGCACTTGTATACCTTAATCCAATTATTTCTCCTAGTAAGAAGGAGAAAAGGAAGAGAGCAGAAAAGAATAAAAAACTTACATTCTAGTTCCTGGAATAAAAGGTTGAAATCCAAATATAAAAATCCAACTGGAGGGGGAGTAAAAAAGAAAGTGAAAAATAATAAACATTTCTAATGTAAAGCCAGCCACTGCCACTAAGTATCCAAGGCTCTTTAATAAATCAACTCAAAGTTTTTAGTTCCAGTATTTTCAAGGTCACTTCAATCTTCTTTCTTTAAATTTCAACTCCAGACTCTAGTTATCTATAGTTTCATAGATGGGCACCTGCATAAACAATCTGTCATGCTCATCCCACTATCTTTTCCAGTGCAAAGCTCAGAGTCCTTGAGTATAGCACAAATACATAAACAAATAGAAGAAAAAAGAAACAATATATCCAAGCCTCTAGATAGCAGTGCTACTTATTTTCCCTTCACTTTCACTCCCCCCTCATGTATCCAGTGCCAGGAACAAAAAGAGAAAATGAAATCCTTCCTTTAAAAAAAAAAAGTAAATCTCAAACAAAAAAGAAGAGTCTTGATCAAAACATATTTTCAAAAAAAATTGTTAAGAAAATAAAAACAAAAATAGAAAATTTAAAAGAGACCAGTCCAGTTTGAAATTAAGAAGCTTTGCCAAATTAAAAAAAAATTATTTGCCAAATAAAAAGGGGAAAAAAACTTTCACTTTAACTAGCTTAATTTCACTGCTTAAGCTCTTTTCTTTTCACTTTTAATTTCACTTTAAAATTTTCAGGGTGTTCTCTTCAAAAAATAATAAGCAATAAATCATCTCACCAAACTGACACACTTTCTTTCAGTCTCTTCCATTCCGGAGCTGTCCCAGCTCAGCAGCTTGAATGGCTTCCTCTTCACCACTGGCAAAAGGGCTTTTCCTGGATCAACCATGAACTTTGTGATGTCCCTGGGATTGACAGGACGTGCCCTTATCAATCACCATCTCTATGGGACGGTTTAGGTCTGTTGGGACTGTCCAGCAGTGGAGATATCGACGGCGATCTTGGAGGATCAAGTTCATGTGTCATACTGCCACAACGCCAGCTCTGCCCTCCACCATCACAGCTGCCCTTTTGATCTTTTTTGACCATCCCTGAAAATTCTCCTGGCAGCACTGAATTGTCACCATGTGATAAGAGGAAATGTCTGTGTAAAAGTCTATGAAAGTCCCTTCAACTGATTCAAAGACAGGAAGGATTATTTTTCTTCTTTACTGTGTGATTGCAAAAGTGAGAATGGCAGGATTAACAGCCATTAATAGGCACAGAGAAATACACCATATTTATAACCCATTCAAAAGAGACCACAAGAAGAACATAGATTTCTAATGAAGAAATCGTAAGCTGAAGATGAATGACCACAGTAGAATAAAGAGCCACAAGTCACAAAGAAAGTGATTTTACCAAAAAGTGGAAGAAATAGGACTGAAAAGAAAAGAAAATATGATATGTCATTATAGTAATAACTGCCCAGACATATCTCCTAAAAAAGATGGGCAGCATAAAAATTTAATAAATAAATAAGCCATTATAATTCAACTTATGTTTGTCTAATGGAAATACTGTGTTTCCCCAAAAATACACTGAAAGTAAGTCCTTGCTTGATTTTTACACATGCCCACCCCCAAAATAAGCCCTAATTTAGACTCTGCCCGCTCCAGGGTGAACAGATTAAAAATTAAGCTAGGGTGGGGATAGAAGGATGGAGCTACCCTACTACTTACCTTTGGACAGTTGCAGCCAGGCCTTTCACACCTCAGCCCAGTTCTTCTGTAGCCAGCAAAGCTTTCCTGAAGGCTTCTGTAGCCAATAACAGAGCTCTGGATCAATCTGGAACTCTGTTATTGGCTGCAGAGATGTTTAGGAAAGCCTTGCTGGCCTTGCCAGCTGAAGAAGTTCCTGAAGGTCTCTGACAGGGAAAAGCAGGCTGGGGATGATGCGTGCAAGTGAAGTGAGTCAATGGATGACATCGCCCTCAAAATAAAACCTGGTGCCTTTTTGGGTGACAAAAAAATATAAGACAGGGTCTTATTTTTGGGAAACACCAGGTATTACAGGTAGTCTTCAACTTATAGCTATAATGGTGCCCAAAATTTCTGTCATAAGTCATGATACTACTTTTTTATAGTGGTTGTTAAGTGAACATCATGGTCAGTAAGCAAATCAATGTATTCTCACAGGCATTTTTTTGTTGAAAACCAACTGAAAATGCTGGCAATTGACAAAAATCTTGTAAATTGCCATCACATGACTGTGGAACACTGCAACAACCTTAAAGATGAGCCAGTTGACAAATACCCCAAATATGGTCATCTGACTGTGATTTACATGGGGGAGTGTGCAGCAATCAGAACTCCAAAACGGAGTTGTAAGTTGCTTTTTGAAAAGTCCATCATAACTTTGCACAGTCACAAAGTGACTGGTTGTAAAGCAGACTGCTTGTATTCAGATAGATATATATTTCTAATACATTTGTATGATTATCTTTTTAAAAATCTGTTATATACTGAATAAGTCCCATTATTTCATTATATCTATCCTTATAAAGTCTACATCTATAAGCAATCTTCTTATAAATGGCAAGTGGGGTCAGGTTTTCAATCCATTGAATACCTGGAGCCATAGATTTAATCTTTCCAAAATACCAGTCTTTTAGCCACCCTAAGGGCACATAAAATCTATTTACATTGTTCAACTGTCAAATCCATGTATAAAGTATTTAATCTAAAATTTTATTTTATTATTAAGATATAAATTAGATATCTAGTAATATAATAAATATATTGTAATCATTAAAAGACTATATAAATAACAAGCCAAGAGAGTGTCTGGATAATTTTCCTACATGGGATTTACAAAAGAGGCTTGTTAAAGCTCTGAAGAATTTGGTGAGACGAGATAAAGAAAAAATTAAAAGAAATAAAGTTCTAGGACATTATTATTCTTACTTCAAGGCTGTTGAAGTAAAAAGAAGGAATCTAAAGTTAGTTTGCTTGATCAAGATTTTTAAAAAATATATTATCTCTGACAATAATATTAATTTTTAATCAAAAATTAAAGCATTTTTGCTCAGCAGGACTGAAATAATGAAGCTTTAAGGATTTGTTATAGATAAGAGATGAGATATGGAAAGAGGAATCATTTGTTTTTTGTTTTTTTTAAAACAAGTTTTATTGATTTTACAAACAAACAAACAAGACAAAACATCATTAAACATTAAAAACATAAAACCTCTTTCCATTGTAGATCCTTACAAGGCAGGTAACATATTGCTTTATATCACATACTTATAATTTATCCCATTTCCATATAAACACGTAAATTCCCTTTACCAAATTCCACATTGTTTCTCTTTAATCATTATTCAATCATATTTCCTTTCTGATTTATCTGCTATCCAGTCATCAACTTTATATTTCCCTCTGGCTTGTTTATAATTATTCTCATCTAGTCTTCTTCCGAGATTTTATTATTTAATTCTTAATTAAACACACACACATAAAACACAGACATAAAAAACATAAAGCTTTCTTCTAGAAAGTAACTTGGCCCCAGATTACCTCTTTTTGTATGGACTCAGTTGTATTCACGCTTTTCTTATATACCATTACCCATCTTATTTACCATTCTATATCTATTATATAACCCTCTCCACCTTTGCCTCATCTTAATTCTGTTTTATATATTTAATCTTGCTTTTTTTTAAAAAAAAAAAATTTATATCTTTTGTCCATTTCTCCATTTACATCTGTCTCATTTCCAATTTAAGAAAGAATAGTTTCCCCTGGAATCACTAATCGGAGTATGATGCCTTTCTATCATTCCCCTAAGTTAAAATTTAAAATAACACCTAAATCCCAATCAGATTCTGCTTAGTACATTCTACTATTTCAAAAACCAATACTACAATAATAAATCCATAACAATCAACACATTAATCCATTAAACTCTATATTCAAACTAACATTTTAAACATTCCCTTTAGTATTTTATTAAAACTTATTATCATTCATTATTAAACCTTTTAAAGTTATACCTTGATATTTTAGCCTTTTATTAGATCTTTAAAAGTTCTGGTTATCTACTTATAATACAAATACCACTATTACAATACTCATGTGTACTTTGCAGAATCCCCCTTTTTTTTAAAAAAAAACCCATATATTACCCATTATCCCTGAAAAAATTTCCTTATCTCCATCTTGTCTTATATCTTTGTAACTTTTTCCCCCTTTTCCCTTTCCTTCTTAGCCCACCTAAACTTTTTACCCCTCCTCTCAAAACCTCTGCCTTCTTAATTTCCCTTTCTGCATTCCTCTTTCCTTTGCTTTCTAGCATTCTGTTGTTTTTGCATCTTCTTTTCTCTTTCATAAATATTTTTTATTTCTTAAGTCCTTCCTTTTGCTCCTCTCTTTCTCCTTTCTTTCTTAGTCACACCGTTTAGTTCATTAAAAATGGCTTCTTCTTCCTCGATTTCTTCCAGCTGTTGTTTAATTTGCTGACACATAGCAAGCGCCATATCTAGGAAACAAAGGGCTTCTCCCATAACATCTTTGCCTTCTTTCTTTGTTTTTAGATATTGTTTTTTTAGTTCATCAAGAGATAGAGCCATTTTAAAGTTTCTTCTTCTCTTTCTGTATCCTCTTCTTAAACCAATCAGTTATTTCAAGGCTTAAAACAGTTCCCAAAAGTCCCAAAGTCCCACAGTCATCAAACAGTCCAGGCAGAGTAGAAGCTTCTTCTTTTACAGTTTCTCTTCTAGGGGTGAAGTCAAATTAGGGAAAGAAAATTCTCTTTATCTTCAGGGCATCTCCTCCAGCAAAGTCTTAGAGTAAAAATTTGTTTTCCCAAGCCTCTCCCTTCCCACTTATAACAAAGGAGTTTAGGTTTTACCTTTTGCCAAAAGGCTGGTTTCCTTGTCCATTTGTTAATTCCATAGGGAGGGAGAGTAACTTCCCTTTTCGTCACTTTTCTTCGCAGCTGAAAACATCAATCGGGAACAATAGCTTCCAAGTCATTACTTTCCCAGGTGTTAAATATATCCTTAAGGTCCCAGTTCGACCAAGAAAAACTTTATTTAAAAAAAAAAAAAAAAAAACTCCTTCTCCCTCCTGCGCATTCTTTATCCAATTGCGGCTTCTTTATGGTGGCCATAAAAAGACCACCACTGGAACCGTCTTGAGAAAAGGGGGTTATTGCCAGCTGGGGGTTGCGATGCCCCTCACCCCGTCCGGATCCCCTTCTCTTCAGCTGCCCCAACAGGGCAGCCTTAGCCTCCAAACCCGTCAGGATCGGAGGCACTAAGGCGGCTAGCACAGCAGGAATCGCAAAGAAGGCGAATCCCTGCTGTCAGCAAAGCCGACAACTGGAAGTGGGAAAGAGGAATCATTTGTTGTATTCTAAGAGAAGTTAATAAGTTACTAAAATTGTTTATACTTGTGATGAAGAGGAAGTCATTTTTTCATGTCTCTTTTTCTTTCTTTGCTATATTATTTTTTCTATTTTTTCATGTGCCCCTTCTATTTTCTCTTTTAATTTTTTTTCTTTAATTTGTATCTTTACAATCATAATTTTAATAAAATTTATATTGGAAAAACAAGAGAACAAAAAAATAACTAAGAAGAAAAGAAAGCTCCAAAACAATTCAGAAGACATCTGCTTCAGCAGCCCAAATACATATAAGTAGGGAACAACATCAGACAAATGATCAGGCAAAAAACTATATTCTAATGAAGAAGCCACCAGGGAGCAAACTACACTCCCACAAAGCCTAGCAGGGCCAGCTACTGCATAGCAAACCCACAGTCACTCACATTAATAATGTTACTAGTTGGGTATTGAAATGTCTGCAAGGAAGGAACAAAGCTCAGAGAGGTTGGAGAACTCCAAGTTCAGCCCTGGGCTACACATAGTTCTAATGTTAGAAAAACACCAAAAAAATCAATTTGTGATCTTTTCCATTTCCTTAGTAACAGTTCTGCTTTTGTTTATATGACAGAGTAGAGAAAGGGGGTTGGAATGCATGAGTCAATAAAGAGAGCTAATTATCTCTCTCAAACTGATGCATTGGGGAATTGTCTCCAGAACTTATTTCTCTGTAGACCCCTGACTGCATCTGCCTTTAAAAGTTCCATCTTACTTTTGCTAGCTTCTTCTACCAACAATATTGGAACACATTGTGGTTCAGTTTACAGAAATTTTTCCAGCTTCTGGATAAAGTCCTCAGCTCCTTTACATAATTCATCTCCAACATTGAGTTGGAAAGAATAAAGACACTTGATTAAATAATTGAGAGAGGTCAACAATATTCCATTCAGCCACTAGCCTTTCCAACAAGGTTCTCTGGGTATCTCAGAGGGCAACCTTCAGAACCCTGGAAATGTTTTCCTGATATCAGTCATTAACTGACCTGGCCTGGGATTCAAATGCTAACATACAAATCTTCTGGAGGACACCTGGGTGGGGAAAGCTGGCTTAAGTCAACACTTATCTTTTATTCTACAGACTATGGAATAAAACTGGCAGCCTCAGATGGCAACATGGCAGCCTAAATGTTCATAGGGCTAGAAGCCCTTTTCCCCCAGATCATGAACTGTGAACCAGATTTAGAAATAATGTTTTTAATTAAAAGTAGTGTTTAGGAGACTGTTGGCAGTGGCTATAGGGCATAAGTGAGGAGATACTTCCTGACAGAAGATGATTGGGATTTGGATGCAAGAGACTGCTGCAAACCACTTTCAATCCTGCTTTGTTAATCAAATCAAGGGCTTCATTCTCACTAGACTCCCTTCAAAGTGGCAAATGCAGCTCGACAAAGAGATCTCATTATCACCCATAAAATAAATTGGTCTTGCCAGTGTCAAGAAAAATTTTGTGGCTCTCCAGCATAGGCCTCCATAACAGAAACACACAAAATCTCTGAAGTTTCCTCCCCACAAGCATTGGCAGGGAGGGGGCTAGGAGATTTGGCCTACAAAAATTCCAGCAACCACAAGATAATAATAAAGAATATATCTGTACAGTATTCCTTAGTGCTCGTCTTGAATTCATAGTCCAGATCTTATGAGAGAGAGAGGGAGGGAAAGAGAAAAGCTGGGTTCATAATTAACTTTATTCCAAAAATAATTAGAAAGAATTAATATTTTGTTTCTTGAGTTAAGAGAATGCATAGAAAAGACAACCTTAATTTAAAACATGGAAATAACTATTAGGCTCAGGATTCTAAAGATCAACAATTTAATCTCATCACTAAGATGAAAATTGGAAATTGCCTGGATATTTATTTCCAAATCCAGGGTTAGCAGAATAACTGATCAACTTTTTTTTCTCATTAAGCAACCCCTTTCTTTTTCTTCATTACCTTGGAATTGTTTACTCCTCTGGTAATTCAGCTGGAATAATTATTTTCACAGTGAAGTGGGAGATTGATACAAAGCAGAGGTGATATTCAGCAGGTTCTGACCAGTTCTGGAGAACTGGTAGCAGAAATTTTGAGTAGTTTGGAGAACCGGCAAATTCCACCTCTGACTGGAGATTTTACAGTATCCTTCCCCTGCCATGCCCACAAAGCTATGCCCACAGAATTGGTAGTAAAAAAAATTGAATCCCACCACTGATACAAAGGTTTAGCAAGATGAGTGGTTGATAACAGGGCAGTTTGGTTCAGACCATTTCTTTTGATCTCTAAGGAAGAAATCTTTATCAGAAACCAAAAGGTCTGTCTGGCTTCTCATTTAATTTCACTGATGCAACCAGTTTTCTCACAGTTCTTCTTCCTTGCTGCTTGTCAAACTAGGATGCATCACATGCTGGCCTCATCCCCGCCCAATTTAGTGAACGGGGGGAAAGTCCTGATACATCATGTGACGCTGCCATGATGCTGCAAGGTAACACCCCTGATTTAGATCATCCTGGCTGTGGAATGGCCCCAGATGTATTTCAGCAGTTATGGACTTAAGCTATACTCAAACCCCTGGGATTTCAATGGAACAGACATCTTCCTGAATTGGATCAGCATATAATACATAGAAAGACTCTATTTTCACATAGAATTCTTCAGTATTGTTATGTTTAGCAGAATCAAAGTTTCAGCACAGCATTGCAGCCTCCATTTTGACATTTGAACATACGTGTAATGACTATGAAAAAACTTTGAGGAACAGGAAGAAGAGTCAGAGCCAAGATAACAGTCAGATAAGAGAAATCTGAATCCAAAATGGAAATTTATTTTGAAAAAGTGTCTCCCTAGTTCTTATTTTACCATTGTTCTGGTTGTCAGCATTCTTCCTGTTTCTCAAGAGTTATTTTTACAGCCATTACAATACATTTACATGCACAATTATAGGTTTTTTTGCTGTGTGCATAAACTTATTCCCTTCTATTTTAGGTTTGTTTGTTTTCTTCCTTCTTTTTCTTCTTTTAAAATTTTTTATTTATTTATTTATATACATATTTATTTATATTGATTATTTATTTATTATTTTTCCTATTTCTAAAACTCTCACTTGTACATGTGTTTACAATGCATGTTTTCATAGTACCTGAGATATTTTAATAGCACCCAAGTGCTTAAACCCTGGAATAATTAAACCTTGAACCAATGGAAAGTTGTTTCCTATACCCCGCTTGCAGGAGAAAGAAAATGAACTACAGAAGGAAGGTAATGGTTAGCAGTAACCCACTATCAAAAGCATGTTATAATTGTACCAATAGTAGTACAGTTATTATTTTTATTGTGACTGCTTTCAGACTTTGTGATAGGGCTTGTGAAATTGAATAGAAATAAAGTGAGTACCAAATAACACCAAGGGGTCAATGGATTTTGATATAAAAGGTGAATAAGGCTAGATGAAGCTACACAGTTACTTAAATGAAAAACCCACAGCAGGTGGCAGCATCTGGTTGACCTTGATTGGTCTTAGAAAGCATTCAGAGTTGCCTTTGATTAGTACTTGGAGGGGAATACTTAGTGAATTCCAGGGCTGCAATATTACACTGGGAAGTCAAAACACAAATTGGAAGAAGGAAGCAAATTATTTGGATGATATATTTTTTAAAATTTGAGTTTGATTTCAATATTTTCAAAGAAATGGAATAATATTTGTGTTACATGGCAAAAAAAGGAATCATGAGTTTACATCATCTTACAGTATGATTCAATGCATATGGAGCAAAATTGTCAGAACCTTGGCAAATCAAAGTATCAAGGGCATCCCTGGAAGAAGGGGGAGGGATCCAAAAAGTTAAGATGTTGAGTGCATCCATATATTTAAAAGCATGCCCATTTTTGCAGACTGCAGGACTTTGAAATAACCATCCCATTCTATCTGTCTATAGAGATTCTCAGCCATCTAGGTTTGGATTGACCAAAGATGCTTTTTTTTTCAAGCAACAACTGGATTTTTTTTCTTGCTTCGTGAATCCCTAATGGAAAAGATAAATTTGTTTCAAGGTTTTTAATCACACAATACAATGTCTGAAACAGACATATGGTTTTTTCTCTGAAGACATTTCACTTCTCATTCAAGAAACTTCTTCAGGTCTGCCTGGATGGTGGGAAAGGGAAGGGAAGCTATCCTTGTAGATAGCTAGTCATTTTCATTCTTTTAGAGAGTTGTTATGGTCACCTACAGGTTAATCTGTGTCACCAGGGTCCCTTGAGTGGTGCAAATGGGTGTGGAGCCTCATAAGTGCATAGCACAACATAGGAGAACAAACACATCGGGACTAGATTCAGCAGTCCATCTGCATTTAAGAGACATCCATCTGCATTTAAGAGACACAGACACTCTTCTGAAGACAGCAAAGTCCACATTTGGGACAGAGAGGATTGCTGGTTTGAAAGAGTCGTTAAAGAGACCATCTATGTCAAAACTGAGCAGCCCTCTCTCAACAGAGGGAGTGGGATACGACATCATCTATCTCCAGTCTACAATACAGTCCTTTCAACAGTTCCAAGAAGTTGCCACACCCATTTGCACCACTCAGGTGACTCTGGTGGTACAGATAAACCTCCTGGTGACCTTAACAACCTGTTAAAAGAATGCAAATGACCAGCTGTCTGCAAGGAATATAAATCCTTCCATTCCCCAACATTTAGGCAGAGTTGAAGAAGTTTGTTGGATGAGAAGTGAAATGTCTTCAAAGAAAAACCAGAAAGTTTAGTTGCCTCTTGAAAAAAAAAAAAGCACCTTTGGAACAACTACTGTATCCTACTCTATGGATGCACCTGCTAAGGTAATTTTTCATTTCAGTGAAATTTATCCCATCATTTATGAAATTTAGTCATATTTCTTGGATAGAAAAGATTATTTGTTTCAGACATTGTACTGTGTGATTAAAAACCTTGAGACAAATTTATCTTTTCCATTAGGAATTCACAAAGCAAGAAAAAAATAATTGATCTGACTGCAAAATCATTTGACTTCTAGAAGATCAAATAATGCTGGCCTTTTAGAAAGTACCCCTTATGGTTTTAATGTGGTTTCCCATGCAAGGCTTATTAGCTTCTTAAAGCACAATGTGGCTGATATCACTTGTAAAAAAAATTGTTTTTTTCAAAAATGTTGTTAAATTGTTCAAGGCCACCTCTGATTCCCAAGTGTTAAAATATGAATCTTCACACTTCTGAGTCATCAGATTAACCAAGCTGCAGCTTCAACTTCTTAGAACTTCCTGGGAGTAAAGCACAGAGTGCCCACAAAAGGTTTGAGTCACAATTTCCAGGGCAACTCTGACCCAGCCCTGTGAGAACAGATTGGGGCCTCCCTTACAGTTTCTGACCCCCTCTCATAGCTCTGCCTAGCTGAGAAATCATCAGTAACAACAATGAATGTTGTAGCTAAAGTGCTTTTGAAATCAGAGAACTGCTTCATTTGGGGGGTGGGGAGGTTATTTATTTATTTATGTCATATTTCTCAGCCGCCCATCTCCCTCCCTATGCTTATCACAGCTTGTATTTCTGCGGAGCTTCTTGCCTCCTTTGTGGGAATAACTATTGCCATGGATCACATATCTGGGAGGAGCTCATTCATAGTATTGGAACTGCTTTGAAAATTATGTGGAAGAAATGTTTTTGGACTCTTCAGCAAATAGCACCTCTATTTATTAAAACAGCTCAGCTTTCTTCAGATATCTGCAAGAATCTGAAAAAGATGTACTGCTTTAAGGAACTCTAAATGCAGCTCTGAAAGCAACTGCAGTCTTTTGTAGATGTGTATGGAAGCCTAACATGCTGTGCTGATTTCATGAATCATAGAGATATGCTTAGAACCCATACTTTGGGTATCTCTTGCCTTCAAAACAAGTTGGTTGGTTACTATTATGATACTATTTCAAGAATTTTTTTTGCAAGTAGAAATAAGGGGGAAAGATAGCAAGAAATAAGGAATAGGTGTGACAGAGTTTACCCTGGGACATTCTAATTTCTAGAGCAGTGGTTGCCAACCTTTTGGACCTCAGGGACCACCAAGCTTATAATTTTAAATCCTACAGACCAGAGACCCTGGGAAAATCCCCAAAAAAGTCTGCAGGAAAATTCCCCATCTCATTTTCCTACCAATCAATCATTCTTTATTTGGGATGGCAGGATACTGTCTCTATATCCATTCTCAGGGGAGAGAGAAAGAGAGAGACTTTTGGCTTCATGCAAGGAAAGCAGCAGAAGCTGCAGAAGTCTTTCTTTCTCTCCCCCAAACTCCACCAGAAATGAGTCTTTGCCGGCGCAGCCTCTTGGAGCAGGATGCCTTGCAGGGTCCCAAAGATTCATTTCTGGCAGAGTTTGGTGGAGAGAAAGAAAGACTTGCTGCTTTTCTTTTGTGCAGCCAAAAGCAGAAAAAGAAAGAAGCAGAAAGAAGCAGTTTGTGGCCAGGCGAGGCACATGGGGTGAATGGAGCAAGTCCCCTCCTCTGCCCGTTCCCCCCACTCCTCACTACCTCATGTTGTTCGCAATGCACGTGACGCAAGCCTTGGGTTCCTGCAGGCCATGTGAGCGGTGCAGCCTTGGGTTCCCGCGCAGCCTAGATTAATTGCTTTGGGGAGTGTTTTAGGGGTGACATTTCTCTGCGGACCATCACAATTTTCTCACAGGACCACCAGTAGTCCCCAGCCCACTGGTTGGCGGCCACTGTTCTTGAGCATCTAGGACAGGAATTTAGGAGCTAACCATGAATTGCACAACTCTGGCATGCAGCCAAAGCATAGGACATTGTAAATTACTCAACAGCTATAATAAAGGCATTAGAGAAGAAATCTAGTAATAATGCAATCCAAAACTGAAGACAGTTCTTGGATGAGAAGCAAAACATCTTCAAGGAAAAACAGTCCGGTTGCCTTTTGAAAAAGCTCTTTTAGGACAAAGTGCAATCCACTGTAAACCTCAGCATAGATTTGGCTATACAAAAAAAGTCATATATCTTGAGTAAGGCCCTATGTTTGAGAAATTACTTCTGGTTTACTAGAGGAACTATGCTTTGATAGCATTGCACTAAGCTCTGATTACAATTAAGAAAACTATATTTGAATGCAGTCAATGCCTGATTATTGATAATTTGCAATTATGAAATTATGATTACAACCAGGATAAAAAAGATTCATTTAGTCTAAAACATAGTATCTACTTGTTTTATTATTTTCAACATAGATCCATACTACAATTTCTTAATTCTTTGTCATTTTAGTTTATTATAAAAAGCATACTACTTTTAATAAAGCAATTATAATCATAGAATGAAACTATTAGAATAAAACTATTCTTTTTCCACTTATCTTGTAATAAGCAATTGAAGTAATTCCTATGGAACTCCTATCATAGGATTGTACTATAATTTCTAGCAATTTTATGATAGCTAGAATTAAATTAAATTGTCCAATATAGGAAAAACAAATCCTTTGATTAGCATTTTAGAACTTCATAAAATAATAATATTAGTATTTAAAGCTAGGATCAAAGTACATAGGAATTAATGCTGGATATACATTCAATAACTCAACCAACCAGACTGTCCCTTCAATAGTGCCTTATTTATTATTGCAATAAAATAATGTATTATTCAAATCTATTGACCCTGGAATAATGTCAGTTAGTGCTAGCCTTAGACATTTAAATAAAAATAAATTTTACTAAGTATGGAACAAGAGTGATGAACCTCTTAGTGGCCGAGGTTCAGGGTTCATATTTTGCAGAATGAAATGCTACAACATGGTATGGATGCATTGTTTGTATTGCAAATAAAAGCATCTAGAAGGAACTGCACATTAGCTATAATATGCCTGTTTTCAAGCTACATAATCATTTTCATATCTTTCTCATCTCAAAGGGCAGCAAGAGCTCTGAGTGCTGTAAAAATGAAACTGAATGACTACTGACTTGGTGATCATAGTTGCCTACCTTATAGTTACACAAATACTTATTCCTTAATAGCAAAGGTGGTATTCAGCAGGTTCTGACCAGTTTTGGAGAACCGGCAATGGAAATTTTGAGTAGTTCAAAAAACTGGCAAATACCACCTCTGATTGGAGATTTTACAATATCCTTCCCCAGCCACCCACACCAAGCCATGCCCACAGAACCAGTAGTAAAAAATTTTGAATCCCACCACTGCTTAATAGGTATCCAGAGGATAGAATCCTATGAAATTCTAGTATGTGAGGAACTCTCGTGTTGCTTTGAATTCCATTCAGTTGCCAAAAAAAAAAAAAAATTCTTATTCCAGCATATTTTTATGAGCATATAACTTGGGTTGTTTTTCTAAGTTTTACTGTATTTTGTTTTTATTTTATTCTATGTTAAATACTTTAATTTGTGAAAAATTAGGTTTGTTTAGAAATGCTGTCATAGACAGATTGATAAATAGATGTTGTGCTTGGGAATACATCCCATTGAGTTTAGTAATAATTTACTTTCAGGAAAGCTAATATGGACTTTCATTCTTGTTTCTTGAATTATTTCTGTTATTGTTTTAAACCTGCTGATATTTATGTCTACTTTTAATAACATTCTAAGGCAGGGGTGTCAAACTCAAGGCCCGGGAGTTGGATTCAGCCTTCAGGATACTTGATCTGGCCCATGGGACCACGCAGAAACAGTAAAGGACTAACCCATGGTGCCTCTGCCAGAAAAAACAGAGCTTGGGAGGGCCACATGCAGCCCTCCCAAGGTCCATTTTCACTGACAAGAAGACTGCAGGAGGCCGTCGCAGCTGAAAATGGAACTTGGGAGCCTGTTTTCTCTGGCAGAATGCTTGGCCCACCATAGTCACCCCCAACACAAGTGATATTGCACTGGCCACATCTACCCTGGCCACACCCACCCCAGCTGCCCGAGGTCAAACACAACCCTATGTAGTCCTCAATGAAATTGAGTTTGACACCCCTGCTCTTAGGGATGAATGAGTCTTTTTAAACAGAATAAAGAAACTGAGGCTATCCTGATCTTGCTAGTCTTTAAGTACCTTTTGTTACCCCTGCTAGCTGAAGCTATTGGGAGTTGTAGTTCAGCCAATAGAAAAAACTACTAATTGCCTACTGTTACAATCATGTTAAAACATCTTTCAAGATAGGAGTCCTACCAGGTAAAAAGCCTAATATTTATTTTGCACTCTGTATTTTAAATAAAACATTTGGATTGTAAAGCTTCATTACCATTACCAAAATAAATTCTGGTTATTTAGAATGATTAGTCACCTTTCTGGTCCTTTTGCAATTTTTGTCTCCAAAGTACCCTCTCCTTTGTTTCTGTAGCTCTCTTTGAGATCCTTTCCCTTGAAGGTGAGATATTGATGTGAACAGTTGCTATTGTAGGATCACATCCCAGGATTTTTACAAGAACAGACTCCTAAGAAGGGTTGTAGGGATAAAAAAATTACAATAATCAAGTCTAGAGAAGACAAAAGTGCAAATAAGACTTTCAGCAGAAGTGTGACTGAGACAGTGTTGAAGATAGGGCAATATAGAAGAAGTGTTAATAAGCAGATTTACAGAGAGACAGAATGTGAGAAGCAAAGGTAAGCTGAGGATCAAAGAGAGTATATGGAGAATTTTTGCTGCAACATGACAACAAAATTTAGAATTGCGAAGAACAAATATGAATGTCTTTGCTACAGTGATTGTTGTTGGATTCACATCACTTTTGTGTATATTATAACAAAGGCAAGCAAGGTTTCAGATAGCTATCTGCTACACAGAGAAACCATCAATCCATCTTAAAATCAACCACAAATCTTAAGGTATCCCTCAAGACCTAAGACTCATGATGGCTACCAAAATACTTGAATGGAGTCACATGTGTTTCAGGGAGGGAAAGAAGAATGTGTCAAAAAAAGTCAAAAGATGCTGATCATGGCTGAAGCTCCACACCTTTTTATGTGCATTGCAGCCATTGTCTTAATTTTTTTTAATCTTGCAGATGTAGCCTCTAGAAACCTCCATAAACTATTACTGAATTGTAACAGAAGTTAAAAAAAAACCTGAGTATCATATTTACAGTACTGTATTACTATTATTTAAATGTAAATCAAATTAAATTTAGCTTTTCTTCTGTTCCATTCATTACTTTTGCAACTATAACCTAAGCTTGTGTGCTACCCAGGAAAGTAGCAAATGAAACTTTGAGTAAAGAAGCATTGTGTTCTCCCAGCTATCCCTCTTTTTAGAACAGTGTTCATTATTACTGAAAGTTCTCAATTTATAATCAGAATTGGAACTAGGATTTCCATTGCGAAATGATGCAGTAGTTAAGTGAATTGTATCCAGTTTTAAGACTCTTTTAACCACAGTTGTTAAGCAAATCATTGGAGTTGTTAAGTTGTTAGTTGAAACTGACTGGGAAATTTGCATATAATGACCACCTAAGCCCAGGTCATTGCAACCATTGTAAATGAATGAAGTTGCCAAGTGCCTGAAATGCAATCACATGACCATAGGACACTATGACAATTGTTAAGTACAAATAGTTGTTGTGAATACTTTTTTCAGCATCACTATAACTTTTAAGAGTAGCTAAACAAATGGTTATAAGTCAAGGACTACCAGTATATTTTGCCAGCCCTGAAGTTCAACTGAAAGACATGTATTGTCATACTTAACTAAGTGAATCTGTGCTGTGAGAATGCATAGGGATGGAGAAATGGACCCTGTTCAGACACAATGGCAGGATTGTTGGGTGCTAGTCTTATCTCTAGGAATGAGAATCAATTTGATCTACTGGTGAAAGTCCTGGTTTAGAAAGGGGAGATCTAAGTTGGTTCTGCCTCAGGCCAAACTAATGACTTTGGTCCAATCATTTTCTCTCTACCCTAGGAAGAAGGCAAACCACTTCTAAAAATGTTGCTTAGGAAGCTGCATGGACTTATTTGAAGACTAAAACAAAACTCTACCCCAGGAATATAACATATTTATTGTTATATCCCAAGGGGCAAGATGGCTCAGCATTTAAAGACACTGAGCCTGTCAGCTGCAAAGCTAGGAAACATAAATGAGCACTGCTCCCTAGAGTTGGACACGACTGGACAAGGAAACCTTAACTTTTCCTATTGTTATATCCCATCATGAACCAAATTGTTGAAAAAAAACAATGCAATAATTTGGTGCTGTTATTCCTATCTAGTTTTTGGAGGCTGATACTTTGTGATAACCTGAGCCCAAGAATGAGGGGTCTTTGGTGGTCTCTGAGCTTGGTTGTTTTCTTGCAGATGTTTCATTACCCAAACTAGGTAATCTCACCGTTGCTAGCAAGGAATGGGGTTTGCTCTCAATTTATATTCTAGTGGGTTATCCTGTCAGTGTTGGTGGCAGAGGTGGTGATGGTTCTTTGGTTGGGCTATTTACTGTTAGTTTGCCTGGCAGTTTCTTGATTGGACAGAGCAGTGGGGACTCCTCATTTGAACCTCAAGCTTCAAATATTTTCTTTTATGAATCCCAGAATATATTCCGTTTAAATCTCACTGTTCATGCTTCCCTGTGAATTGTTATTGTTTGGATGTGCATTAGTGAAATACACACCAATATGTATGTAGGAGGGAATGCTCATAATCAAAGGTTAACCAATAGTTCAGATATATAGATAAGAATACATATGTTATCAACATCTGCCTTTGATGATTATAGTTAATGTAAGAAGGTTAATGCTTTTTAGCTACTTAGGTTATTTAACTTTGCTGCTTCTCAGTACAGTATTCCTCTTACACAAGATAATCACCACAATGGTGAAAGTGTAGCAGTATAGCTTCCCAGATCTTCCAACATTGCTATTAAAATATGGTTCTTCATTGACAAAATTTAAAAAATGGCATACACGGGGAGCTAAGTAACTATAGTTAGTTTTGCCCTTCCTATTTTTTTTTGTTATGCATCCCCTCAAAGGCTATGGGGCCCTTATATTTAAGAAGTTCCTTTCTTTTTTCTTCTTCAAAAGATGCTGAAGAAAAATCAGTAGAATTTTTGCTTAACTAGTATGATTTCTGATTTCATAAAAGAATAAAGTCAGAAATTAAGCAAACAATGATGAGGCTAATTATTGATGCTATATCAATATGGGTTAGGGTTAGAGTTAACATTGTTATACAAATGCCACCTTTTCTTCATGTGTTCTGAAAATATGTAAACTTCTGCATTTCCATGATGACGTCCAAATATATTCACTCTAGTATAGACAAGCTTAAATCAAAAATCTAATGCAGCTATCTTAGATTCAGAAAATTGTAAAGCCTTTGTGAAAAGGATTTACTATTTTAGGTTAAGACTGGCTTATCTGTAAGAAGTGTGGAAGAGAAAGAATCCTGATGACATTTTTTTTATCTTTTAAAAAGTTTATTTCATTATTTTATTATTTTTATGCAGCTACAAATAAGAAAAATAAAACATATGGAATATAAATAAAAGAAAAAAGAGTAAAAAAGAGTAAAAGAAGAAAATCAGACACAATTGTGACTATATCACAATTATTACAGTTCAATTTTTAAAAAAGTTAAATGTACCATTCAGTCATCCTACTGTGTTGACAAAGGGTAACATGTTTCATCAAGCCAACCTTTGCTGTTTGGTGTACAAGTATTTATCCAAGGAAACAATCTTTGTCGAACAATCCAGGCATGGTTGATCCACATTCTTCATTATAAATTCCAGTGCTTTTGGTATATAGCTAACAAGACAAGGATATCTTTAAATATTAACTTTCTCCTAAAATTTTGGTTCACTGTGATAAGAATATTCAACTGATATGAGTTAATTAAATTATAAAATCAAAGCATCACTAATAATGTTCAAAGTTATTGTATCTCCTTTGTAATGTAGATAACCATCTCTTTTTTAAAAACTGTTGAGAAATTCAAGAGCCTGGGAAAAAAGTTTTTGGTGAATGCATCTAAATTTCAAACAATAAGAAACATATTGTCAATTTATCAATTTCCTCAGTTGCCGAGGCCACCAATTTGGGAAAACAGGAAAATCTAGCTCATTTTTCAAAGTTTCTTCTTAATTAACATTTATTTTAGTAAAGTTATTAAATGTCAATATAATTAAACTGTTGCTTCAGTCTCTAAAGAAAACTTTATCTAATATTTTCAAAACCACAGGTGGTTTCAAGGTAGCAAAAATATTCAATTCCTACATAGAATATAACAAACATTTTACCTGATTATATTGCCATGAAACCCTTTTAGACAGAATATATTCCTTGTGCAAAAACCTTTCAAAAGTTTTAAAATATCATTAACAATCAAGGTAACCCTATAGCAGATTTGGCTGTGCTGAATCTGCTTACAGTTGGGTATTACTAAAATATTTGTAGGTGGGGCACATTTATGGGAAGGGCCATATGACAAGACTTCCATCCAGCCTCTGAATCTTCTGAAATATATGCGGCATTATTAGAAATAGAGAGGCTAGGTTGTCTGCCTGCTGTTTTTGTAAGAACATTTATAGAAGAGGAGAATATTTTTCACCTGTCCCCCATTAAAACTACATGTTCTGAGCACCAATTTTTCTTTATCATTATTTCAGTGCACCATTAGCAATGCTCTGAGTGCATCCTAAGCTGTTAAGGGGGGTGAGATTTTTATACACAGCTTGTTAGGAGATGCCTTGGAACATGAGGCCATAACATCTTCTCACCTCTGTCAAAAAAGAAATCATACAGACAGCTGGTATAGTAATGTACATTTGCTGCACAAACCTAAGATGACATCTCTTGGCTGATCTTTTAGATAGCACAGAGCTGCATAATGAGAGAGCAAAATGTCATGCTGGCATGCTTCTCTTGGTAGCCTACTTTGTGTAACCCATCACAATGCCAATAGAGAGAGCTCAAAAGGACTGTTGAGATTTCTTAAAGGGCTAGAAAAAATGAGACTAGTGTGAGGGACTAGTCACTTGCCTGTGACACACAAACAGTAATGACTTTGGCCTATCATGGAAGTTAGCTAGATTGTATGATGGAGAAACTTCACAATAAAAAACTAAAATGTCCCTCACTCAAGTTCAGCATGATTTGACTCTAAAAGAGAAAATGGAGCACTTTGAATGTATCTGCAAAAATAAATTATAGAAAACATTGCAGTTATGTAAAATTGTACAGTTGTTTTATCCCCTGAAAGAAATGGTTTTACAGGAGCAAAAAGAAAAAAAAACTTTAAAGGGCCAAGTGATATGCACAACCAATATATTTTCCTCTGCCCTCTTCTTTGGATTGTCTCCTACATCCCTGATATTTTAGAACCAACTGAAAATGTGGTTCTAAAAAATGTGAAGCAAAATAATGCCTCTTTCTTACCTTTGAAGATAAATAAACTGATATTCTTAGCACATAGAATTATCCATTTGAAATTCACTTACATTGCAGCTGGAGATAAAACGGAGCTCTCTTTGGGAGCCTTGAGGCTAAACACATCTTACTGGAGAAATAAACCATTCTTTTATGATTTCTGAAAAAGTTAGTGTTTTAATAATTAAAGAAGCACAACAAGTTTCTTTAACTCTTTCCGTATAGTCAACTGATCATCCATTGACTATAAACTATTAAAGGAACTATTAAAGGTGGAGAAGCAATGCTAACATTGTGTTTGCTTCTTTTCCATTCTGTTATTCTCTGACATATATTCAACAATTTGTAATCTGTAATGTCTTCTTGACAACCACATGTGTATCAAAGCTGGAGAATACTGTGCCATGAGATGGAGAAATACAAATATATACAAATGAATATCCTTACCTGAATGGGGGGTGCCACCCTTGGTCCATGCCATTCCAAAACTCCTCACCATGACTGTGAAAGGGGACCCCATCTGTTAGAGCTCCTTTACTTAATTTGAGTTGGAGGTATCTCACTTAATTCACATTCCACCTCATATACAAAATTTCTTGCTGCAAGTCGGCATGGACTTTTTCCACAATCTTGACCAGTCAGCTAATATGTACAATGACAGAAATATAGAGCTGGTTTGTGCAGCTTCTTTGCATGCTTTCTTTTTTGGTTCCTCTCTTCTATACACTCCCCCCCACCCGCAATAATCTGGGAGAAAGTTCACCAAAGTTTTATATCATGTTAGAATTTCTCACTTGTTGGCTGATACAATCTTCCCAGGCTAGGTGATGAGATGGGTAGAGGCCTTTATTATGTAGAGGCCTTAATGGTCCATTAGCAAAGGTGGGGGCGGGGCTGAGTTTCTGCCTCTCTGAGTTTCTATTTTATTCTTTTTAGGGGAAATATTCTGCTTTTTTAATATTTCATAGGATATTTCATTTTTCTAGGAGAGGGGTGGGTTTTAACTTCCAACAGTTCTTAATTTTCTTGTTGAACAATCTCATTTCACTGCTCTTTTTTATTGGTTATAAGTGATGGTGGTAGTATTAATGAGGATGTGATAACAGCAAAGCTTTAAGTAAACTCTCTTATAATCTAGCAAATTTAAAATTTGCTTTTGTTTACAGTTATATTATCTTCATGAATGCATTCATATGCTCACATAAATACACAGAATACCCTACATGCACTCATCTTAAAATAAGTGCTGTGATTCATTTATAAATTTTCACCTTTCAAATGAACTTTCTGATTTCATGGCAGAAAACATGTGGATTATATAAATTGGCTGCTGGAGCAAATGTAGGGTGTGGGTTTCTAACACTTCATAGCCTTTATAAAGATTGTACTAAATCTTTGTTTTACCATTTGAAAAACCACAATCTTTTTTTCAGAAGATTTCTCATTTGCAATTATAAAGCTCGTTTTTACAAAGTTACGAAGTTCCCAAAAGCCATCACTCTGCTAAACAAATAATTCCCTCAATACTGTTCAGCTATTACAAAATCTGCACTACTGTTACTGTTAATCTTCTCATCACTCCTTATCACCCATCCCTTCCCACTTATGACTGTAACTTTGTCGCTTGTATCCTTATGATTTATATTGACTGTTTCCTAGTATGACTTGATTGCTTATTGTACCCTATGACTATTATTAAGGGTTGTACATTATGATTCTTGGCTCTTGATGAATGTATCCTTTGTTTTATGTATACTGAGAGCATTTGTACCAAGACAAATTCCTTGTGTGTCCAATCACACTTGGCCAATAAATATTCTGTTCTGTTCTATTCTATTCATTACTTGACTTCACTGGAGTTAAGGAAGAAATAGTGTATTCTTAATAGTTGTTCTTAACTTATTTTTATAATATTAATTCCCCTGTAACAGGAACTTACATTAAAACTGTACACCATAATTTGGGTCCTAGAACTGTATGCCTTCCCCTTAAGAATGATACCCACTCCAGGAAAGGTCCTTCCCAAGATGGCTGCTGAATCGTAGGAACTTTTTCTATTCCTACTGGCCATCTGCTGATTTTACTGCCAAAGCTGGTTCTCTGACAGTGCTGCTCCCTACATTTGAATGAGCCCTTAGAAATGACCGAAAACAGCTTTTGAATGGCTGTGGACCTATCTGGGAAGGGGAATTTTGAAGATTCCAATTCCTGTGGAAGCTGTCAGAAAATAATTGGGCAAATCCATCTTCCTTTCAGCATTTCATTTTCTTAAGCACAGCTAGTTTTAACTTTCATTCAAATAAATGTTTGAATTTATTGCTTTACTTTGCTTTTTGTCTTTAAAAGTTGACTGGCCAGCTGAATGCTGATTTACTCTAACCCCCAGTTGGACTTTATCAGTTTTTTTTTCCTTCTAATTTACATTGTCTTGAATAACTTAGGCTTTTCCATATGAAAACACAGCATGCTTTTGGATAATGAAGTGCTTTTATTTGATTTACATCAATATTGGACTTTTATTGCAGGGTTTTTATTTTATTAATTTGTAAAATACATGGACTTTAGTTTTTATTTTAACTTTGGATCAATAATATATAGATAATATCCATAACAAATTGCACTCTAATTCAAGTGACCCTGAGGGTAAAGATAAACTCCCAAGTGGCCTCAAGAGCTCTCAAGGAGAGTGTTAACAACCAGATGACTGCATAGAAATACAGTTCTTCCATCCCCACCCCCCATCATCTGGTCAGAATCTATCCTTCCATTCCTCCCACTATCCAGTCTCAACTGTAGAAAGTTAACACCCACCCCTCTCCTAGAAAAATGAAATATTTTGAGAAATATTAAAAAGGCAGAATCAAGGAGAACTTTGCCTATAGAGCCAGCGATGATCTCTACATAACCCCTACATGGCTCCATGGAAGTCTGACAACAGCCAATAGAATACATGTTCTTGCACAAGAACAGGAAGCTCAAGTGCAAAGCCCAAGAGAAGGTATAAATCCCCCCCACTCTCAACTCCATGTGGTCAGCACAAGGAACTACAAGCATGTGGTCCTGTTCATCAATAAATGGACCGTCTTTCCAATCAGCTTGCAGACTCCATTTTGTCTCCAGTGCCTTTCTCCCAGCCTGGAACTGAATCAGATGGATATTTCTTTCAACAAAACTGTTGGTATCTACCCTTCCCTCCCCTTCCCATCTTAACTGATGAAGCTTCTTGGATGAGTTTTGTTCTTCTTCCTCAAGGAATAAATAGTTCTGTTGTCTTTTGAAAAAGCACCTTAGAGACAATTATGACCTGGATGACTGAGAATCTCCACAGACATTTAGAACTAGTCAATCTGTTGCAAAGAAATTGGGACTGTATAGACTTAGAATTAACTCATTTGATTGAACATATCTCTTTGAAGTTCAAGCTTGCATTCTTTTACAACAGCAGAAATTGTACTGCATGGAGAAGTGACAAATTGGCCTTCCCTAGGAGGATCAAAGGAGATTGGGAGAATAGATTTATCACGTCATTTATTGGGAACCAATTTAATCTGTATTTTGTTTTTAAGATAGATCAATTTTGGAAATTGAATGTACTATATTTAAGCAGGCAATATTGATAAGAGATGGAATTTAAAAAAAAAACCAGACATGGATATTTGGCCTGGGACCAATTACTGTTAACTTTGGAATTTGGAATAAGATAATTGGGAAAATTTTCTACAAGCTGGTTACAATAAGTTTGTTTAAAAAAGGGCTTTGAAACTTTAACCTTGTCTTTTTTATCATTATTGTTCTTCCTGTTAATTGTTTTATCATTAATATAGTATATAGATGACAATTTAGTAATTCGCAAATAGATTTGGTAGTTTAAAAATCTTTTGGGCCTATTTCACAAGGAATGGGAAATTAATATTATAGTAATGTATCAATTAGTGTTCAACTTGGTGGTAATATGTACATAGGTTTAGGGTTTTTTTTCTAATGCAATTTTTAATGGTTTTTTGCTATGTGTTGTTGATTGTTTGTTTATTTTAATCTTTTGGAGTTTTGTACTTTAACTTTTTAAAAATAAAATAAAAAATTGACCAAATAAAAAGACTGACACCTACTCCTTTTAGGCATTCAAAAGTTGTCCACTGAATTTCCATTTTTAAAAAATATGATAGAAAGTTAGAACTGATTAAATACATATTGAGGAATAATATAAGTACTTATAATTATTGTGATGGATTTAGGTATATTTACATAGATTGAAATTAAATTGAAATTAAAACATTTTACACTTCATGGGTTGATTTTCATAGGACAAGGAAGAATTCTTCAGAAAGAATATTGGGAGGAACGGACACTAAAAACGTATTAACAAAATTGAAATATAAAAAGAAGAAAAGCGTGAAACTTCAGTTGTTTCCACATTTTCTCATGATCTCTCATTTACTTCAAAGTCTTCGTCTACTTTATGTTTTCCGCTTGTTTGGGTGAAGTTGTGCTCGAATTTTCTTTTGTACTTTATAAAACCTGCTGATTTTTATCTCTAAATTTCTTCTATTTGTAACCTTTAAAATACCACATACCTCAAGAAAGTACATCAAGAGAACTTATGAAAAGAAAAATAAACACATACAGACTTCAATATGAAGAGAAGTCCCCACTTCCTTTAGCTCTCGAATCAGCAGGGCATTCCACCCTGCTTGGGTCAGCATCATAACAGCATCAACATGAAAAAAGAAACTAAATAAAATTCTCATAGATTATTTTAAAAATACTTTCTTTTCTATAGATGCAAGTGTGAATTTGAACTTATTAAAATAACCAAGATCTTTCTGCACCTTATTTTGATTTCTTTTAACTTTAGCTGTAGAGTTCAATAATAGCAAATATTCATCTGAAATTAAAGGCTAGCACTACAGTGGCAACATTTTCAGAGCATTTTGACTGCTTCAGGTGGTAAAAATCATTGAATGCTATGCAGATTTCCAACAGCATTTTCAAGAAAAGGTGTGCAGTGCAAATATTTCGGAATTGCTCTTATCACTCAGACTCTGCCTAAAAGATTTGGAATGTTATTTCCTTTTGTACCATGAAAACAACAACTGCACAACCGTGCAGTTAATTTTTTTGCCTCTTTCTACCCAACTTCTCATTGGACTAGGATGCTGGAAGCCATACAGTGGGTAGGAGCAGAACAAATATATAGCAGAAGGGCTGAGAAAATATCTGCAGACCCCTCATATCCTGGATATAAACTGTTTCAACTCCCCCTCTTGAGACAATGGCACAGGGCATTGTATGCACAATTAGACACAGAGACAGTTTTTCTTTCTCATGCCACCTAAATCTCATGTTTTAGCTGTCTAATGTCTATGCATATATAATCCATGTAGTATGGCTGTACTATTATTATTTTTCTTTCTTATTATCTTTTTTACTCTCCCTCTTACTGATATTATTGTTGTTATTGTTATTATCATCATCAACATCATCATTGCTCTATTGCTTTGTATGTACATACTGAAAGTTTCTGCACTGGAGACAAATTCCTTGTGTGTCTAATTACATTGGACAAATAAAGTATTCAATTAAATTCAATACTCCTTACAGGAGCCTCACTCCAAACTTTTGAAGCTACAGGTTATTAAAGTTAAGTTCCTCTACATTAAGCAAAGTGATACCATTATTTCAGGCAGATATTGGGATGGCCATGAATGACAATAAATTATAATTCTTTAAAAAGTTTTTTCTATACTGCCAATAGAATAAGAAGGAATTGTGTTTTTTGCTTCAAATGTCTTGAATAGTGAGTATCATGCATAATGAGAAGATTCATTTGTTGCAGTCTCTGACAGCAAAATATCTTCAGCATCTCCTGAGAATGTTGACATAAAGCAATACAAACACAGGCACAACAGTCCAAATTATTATACTAATTGATATATCTGAGTCAAAAAAAGGTGTGCCTTTCCCACTGTGGTGATATACTTTATATTTTTCTTAAATTATGGTATATTCTATTTCAATATGAATTAGCATAAATTTGTATGTGCAAATTGCAAACATATCTGAGTTCTCTGGTTCTTTTTGAGCCACTTCTGTCTTTCTGCAAATGCCTATGCAACTATCCTAGTGTTAGATGCCTCTGTATATAACTGAGATCACAGAAAGAAAAAGATGAAGCAGTTGAGTCTTCAGCAGTCAGATTCTTGGAAAATCTGCTGGCCACTGTCAGAAATTTAATCTCTGATCTCATGTTATATTCCTTACGTTCATATGACAGCCGGTAGCATAGTGATTAAGGAAACCAAGAAACCCAGATTGAAATTCCAGTAGACTACAAAACTCACAGAGGATTATTGTTATGAAAATATAATTTGTTGAGATCTCCAAGCACATACACCTTCAGCTGCTACAGAATGGGTAGGATATAAATGCAATTAGTCAATCAGTCATACAACAATCAATAGAAGTCCCATTAATCTCATTGTAAAATGAAAAGATAAAGGACTTGAAGTGATAGATTACAATAGCCACGCAGCCGCATATGTAGTTAGAAATTTTTTAAATATATTTTATCAATCAATAATTTGGAATTCTTAAAAAAGAAAGAACAAGAAAGAACAAAACAATCCAAAACAATATGTACACATAAGATCAGTGTTGTTGAAGAACCTGCATGGAATACAGAATTCGAAAAGGATCAAAGAGAGCTATCACAGCTTATTTAATACATAACAATAAAACATCCAGCTGCATAATGCTAACTATAGCACAGGGTGTTAATAATTATTCTCCAGGCTGTTCAGTCTTCCAGGATCTGCAAAACTCAAGTCCAAAATGCAGCAGTTTTGATGGGCATAAAATGCCACGCTGTAATTAGTAAATGTAGCTGGGAGAAAGTTGATAAAGTAGCATTATTGGTGGTGATGCTACTAGTAATCATACCTGTTAAGCATTGGCTTTTTAGAATTTAAAAAAACACAATGCCTGCCTTTTGATATAAAACATGAATCCACAGAGGGGAAGAGATTATCCCACTATTTTAATGATCCATTCTAAATCAAGTTTCTTCAACCTAAAGTAAACTTTCCAGGCATAAAGAACAACAATTCCTATCTTCATCATTTAAGGAAATTTCAATGACAAGACCTCACAAACTTTCCCCAGATATTTGACTTCCCCAGATATAGGCTCATACTTGGTGTAAGGCTCTCTAAGACCCAGCACACTATTATACACTAGTGTAGGATGTTAGCACCTACTCCTCTCATAGGAAAATGAAATATTTTAGGATATACTAAAAAGGCAGAATATTTTGCCTAAAAGTGTAGAAATTCAGAGAGGCAGAAACTGAGCCCCCCTCCACCTTTGTTAATGGGCCATTAAGGCTTGGGTCAATCTATTTTACATAACAAAGATCTACTCCAGATAAAGCCATAATAGGAATTGTCCAAAGCCCTTTCATTACATCATCATTCAGCAAGGCTCAACCAAGCCTGAGACTCAGGACAGCCTACAGAGTTGCTTCTGCATGGGTCCATGGGAGTCTGACAACCAATCCGAATACAAGCTCAAATTCAAATCCCAACAGAGGACATAAAACCAAGGGACTCTCAGCATTTCTTCCCTTTTCACCCTGGAGCTCCAAGGCATGTGGGCAGGTTCTTCAATAAACCTGATTTATTGAACTACCATGAATCCAGCAACTACCATGAATCCAGTGTCTTTTTTCCACTTGGAACTGAGCCCAGAACAGTGGTGGAATTCAAATTCTTTTATTACCCGTTCTGTGGGCGTGGCTTGGTGGGTGTCGCAGGGGGAGGATACTGTAAAATCTCCAGTCAGAGGTGGTATTTTCCAGTTCTCCAAACTACTCAAAATTTCTGCTACTGGTTCTCCAGAACTGGTCAGAACCTGCTGAATACCACCTCTGCTGTGGAGCAACATTACCAAGTTGCTCCTAGCCTGCCAGCTGTTTTGATTATGGCACTCAAGGTTCCAACATAAGATGTATAAATTCCATCTTTCCAGTGAATCTGCAGGAATAAAACTGGAAACTGAACTTCCATGTTACACATTCAGTGATTTGTTGCATTGAATCAGAAACTGTGATGAGTATTAATTTTAGAGTATAGGAACATTAGTCTGAAATTAAAACAGTAAGACAAGGAATGTAAATTGAAAACAACAGAAACTCTGACTTACATCTGTATTAGAGAAGATCACATGAGCCGAGTGTTTGTACATCTAACACAAAATTATGGTTTATCATAACGTATGAGCAGATTGTAGACATTTATCACACGAACTTTCTACAGTTTATCCAGGTTGCTTTGGTGGATATAATGATTCTCTGATCAAAGTTGCTAAGAATGGGAATTTGACTGGCTGATTGGTTTTCTTCTTAATTCACAGATTATTCTAAGGTCTTGGAGAACTAGAAGCCATAATTTCTGGGTTATATGTCCAGGTGCTTCCATGGTCTGGGATCCTATTAAGACTTTATCATAGATCTGCTTTTGTAGTTGAAATATCTCTCAAAGCCATAAATTACTTGTCTTAATGAATAAAGAAATCTAAATGCTATCATTATTTTTATTATGCCCTTTTCACCAATATCCTTAATTAATTTAAATATCTGTTTATCCCATTTTATTTAGATTTCATGATTATGCCTTTACTTTTTTACTTTAATTATCAGAGAGAATGGAAGAATTGGAAGAAAACTTTTTCCTTTGTGCTTGTGAAGTAGTTTTCATAACCCCTAAAAGCTTTTTTAAAGACTAACCTGGGGTTTTAAATTATTTACCGTCTAGGGGCATCTGTGGAGATAGACTTGTGGGAGCAGGATGGTAAAAAAAGTCAAGCTCAGACCATGTTACTGAAGTCCAATCTCTTTTTAAAGAAACAAAAAAGGAATTATGTACATATGCTTAGAATGGACACTTTTGCATTCTGTTTATAAATTCCACCTTTACTTGCATAAGGCTTTCTAGAATTGTATTCAAAGATTTTAATATTCAACCATTTTCATGGTCTTCTAGCAAGGATTCAAGTTCTTCCCACTCCTGCAAATATTACTTGTTACTAGTAGGGTTTACTGTTTTAAGTTGACACTAATTTCATCCAGTTGGTAGCTTGCCTATTTGCTTGAGAGGAGAGTTACTAGAATAAATTTGTATGCATGTGGGTGAGTGGATATACCTTTGGGCTTAATCTTTATTCTTCCTTGCTTTAGGCTTTGAAAATAGAAAAAAATGTTATAATGGTTTGTCTTCATACAACTTGCCAAAAGGTGTGTTAAGAAATTTCCTGGGTTCTTCCATATGTGTGAGCTACAAAGAGGTGCTAAATTGCTAAAGGAAAATAAAATGGAAAATAAAAGGGCTAAAAAGTCCTCTATGCATCTGATTGAGGCAGCTTTTAAGAGCAATGTGGCTAGTTATGCTGGGAGAAAAATTCCATCCCTTCTATGCATAGATGATTTCTCTAGGAAGAATAGCATAAAGGAAAAAGATGCAATCAGAAAATCCAGCCTCAGGTTATAAGTGTGCAGAGTCCAAACAGATACTGTTGGAAGGAACTTTTATACTTTGAAAAAAAATGGTGTGGAAAAGAAATAAAGAATTGTTTGGACAAGTTGTCATTTTCAATAGGATTTTACAACTTGAATTTTACATTACCTCTTTCAAAGTAACTAGTTACTGAAGACAGCATGCAAGTAAACATTGTGTATTCCCTTGCAATAGACTTTGTCTTATTTGAGCCTTCTTCCTTTCTCTCCCCTCTTGTATCAGTAAACCTGCTGAGACTGTCTGAATGGCATTCAATTGTTCCAGCAAAATTAATGGCTACAAGAGTAACCAATTATGGCTTGATTGCTGTTCTTTTGGCATTCTAATGCATAGCATTTACTACACTCATTCCTTTTAACTCAGAGGATGTGTGTCATTTAGGCATGGGCATTTTGGTGATATTTCTCACATCCTAAATCCTTTAGTATGCTTATAGTATAAAAAACTCCCTCTGAACTAGCCTGCCCTGAATGGCATTTCCAAAAATGGTAATTCAGATATGTTTGAATGGGAGCTAGAGACACAGAGTGGGGGGAGGGGGGAGGGAGGGAAGGAGAGCGGGAAAGGGGGAGAGAGAAAGGGAATGATATTAACAGATATACAGACTGGAACTGCCCTTACTCTTTTTGTGTCTTCCTACCAACAGGTTGGAGTAGGAGTGACTGCATTACAATTTAAAAATGAAGATGAACCATCATATCAATTTTCTATTAAATTACACAGTTGTGTTAGCAGAAATATACATGCACATACAGTGCCAGAATTACAGATTACAGATTAACCAAGTTGGAAGTGACCTTGTAGGTCATCTAGTCCAATCCCCCGCCCAAGCAGGAGACTCTACACCATTTCTGACAGGTGGAGTCCAATGTCTTCTTGAAAGCCTCCAGTGATGATGCGCCCACAATTTCCAAAGGCAAGCTGTTCCATTGGTTGATTGTTCTCACTGTCAGAAAATTTCTCCTTATTTCCAGGTTAAATCTCTCCTTGTTCAGTTTCCATCCATTATTTCTTGGCTGGCCTACAGGTGCTTTAGAAAATAGTTTGACCCCTTCGTCTCTGTGACAGGCCCCTCAAATATTGGAAGACTGCTATCATGTCTCCCTCATCCTTTTCTTCACTAGATTAATCAAGCCCAGTAACCGTTCTTCAAATGTTTTAGTCTCCAGTCCCCTAATCATCCTGGTTGCTCTTCTCTGTACTTTTTCTAGAGTCTCAACATCTTTTTTATCATGTGGTGACCAAAACTGGATGTAGTACTCTAGGTGTGATCTCACAAAGGCTTTATAGAGTGGTATTAGTACCTCACTTGATCTTGATTGTATCCCTCTTTTAATGCAATTTAGGATTGCATTAGCTTTTCTGGCTGCTGCTGCACACTATTGGCTCATATTTAGCTGGTTGTCCACTAAGACTCCAAGATCCCTCTCACAGTTACTGCTATTAAGTCTGGTTTCTATATGTGTACTTTTGGTTTTTCTTACCTAAGAGTAGGACTTTACTTTTCTCTACATTGAATTTCATTTTGTTAAATAGGGCCCAGTGTTCAAGTCTGTCAAGATCCATCTGGATCTTGAGCCTATCATCTAGAGTATTGACTATTCTTGCCAGCTTAGTATTGTCTGCAAATTAGGTAAATTCCCCTTCTATTCCTTCATCTAAGTCGTTTATGAAGATAGTGAAGAGAACTGGGCCTAAGATGGAACCTTGTGGCACCTCACTGTTTTCTTCCCTCCATGTAGATCTAGACCCATTAAGGAGTACTTGTTGACTACAGTTTGTCAGCCAGTTGCCAATCCATCTGGTGGTGATGCTAACTATCCCACTTTTTTCTAGGGTTAGGGTTAAAGTAACTAGGGATCTATCCCTTTTCAACTACAAGTGGAAGCTGAATCATAGTAACGTATTTAGGTGTCTTCTATCCTGCTACATATTGGTAGAATAATAAAACCTATAATTTTCAGAAAGAATTTTGTCAGAATGGGTAGGAATTCTGGATTATGTTGTTTCTGGACATGTGAAGATCATAGTTTGAGAATCCTGGACCAATATATTGGGATACTATTCAACTTTCCATCTTTTTTCACCTATGAATACATTTTTGTTCACCCAAATTATTATTCATTGTTTCTACATTCTTTAAAAAGAAATATTTTGATGAATGTTTGATTTCATGTTAGGATTATACTATTAAAACAGATATGAATGAAGGAGCTTTTTAGAAAAACAAACAAAAGAAGACAAGCAATCTAACCTTCTGTCTAAGGTGTTGGAACTTAAGATGCAACCTACTGTATACTCCACACAAACATATATCCCAGCAAATATTTAAATAATAAGTTTTTAGACAGACCAAGGAACAAACCCAGTTTAATCTCCTGGCCCATCTTTCTTCAACTAAGATATATTGCACTTAGTTTGTACCATCCTTAATTGAACTGGCCAATAATTAAGCTGGCTGAAAAAGACAGGATAATAAAACATAGCTGCAGGTTCCCAGTCAAATTGCAAAAGTGAATTATATGTCATAATAATAGTTGTTTTGGAGTCTTATAACAAGATTTCTCTACCCTTTTTTTGAGCAGAACAGATGTTGGCTAAATTCTATAGTATTTTACATCCGTATTTGAAAGTTCTCAATGGCACTTTTGGAAATGTTCCATTGTTCTATACAATTAAAGTCTTATTATAAATTAGAAATGGCTCAATGCCCAAATGGCTTGCTGCAACATTCTGGTTACTGTCTAGTTTTTGGACAACTCACAATCACTGAAGGGAATCATGATATAAAAAGAAGCAAATTGTTTTAACAGTTTTTATAGTTAGAAGTAATGTATGGGAATTCAAATGTGACATATTTGACCAGCTTGAGCAAGGGACTTGACTAGAAGACCTCCAGGGTATCTTCCAGCTCTATTCCATTCTATATTCTCTTTGACATGTAAGATATAGAAATAATAGCTGGAGACCATGTAGTGTTACAGCCATTGGACAGGGATTTTAGTGAAGTGAAGTTGCCTTAATTGAAACTAATGACAATAGCCAGCCATACAATGAAAATCATCAGGATGCCTGTTGAAAAGTTAGGAAAGTAATATAAACTTTCTCACATGTTGATGAAAAAATGCTATGATTTTATTATAACAATAAAGATTACACACACACATATATACAAGGGAGTTCCTAATTTTCTTATCGTTGACTAAGCTAGACTTAAAGTAGTATTTTGAGTATCAAATCCACATCAGTAAGTCTCTCCACATCCATGCAGACTGCTTGTTCAGCCTTTATCTAAGTAATTTGTCACTACATTAGCACTGCCTGATCTCATGTTTGTCTAAAGAATTTAACACTACAATATCTCTGCATGTTAAATAAGGCAATGTTATCATGTCTGCTTTGGGGATATATATATATATGGTAAGAAGCAAATAAGTGATCTGGCTTGACTGTAGAGGAAAGTTCTACTTACCTGAGGAATTATGAGAATCTATCATATAAACAGAAATATTTATGGGCCAAGGCAAGGCTGAAAATCAGATGAGGATCTAATATGAAGCACTTTAAAGAGATCAGAAAGAAGAGAGAAAACAATTTAAAATCACAGTGTAAAAAAAAGGTTCCTAGGAAACTTTATTTGGTAATAGGAAGTCATATACTATATAGATGTGTTCATTGTGCAAAAGAAGAA
Organism: Pseudonaja textilis; assembly: GCF_049901715.1. NCBI lineage: Eukaryota > Metazoa > Chordata > Lepidosauria > Squamata > Elapidae > Pseudonaja > Pseudonaja textilis. The sequence goes on along the minus strand of NC_142008.1, from coordinate 47,298,367 downwards.
GAAGTGCATATATACACAAATCATATTGATTTATATGCATATACTATATATTATTCTGAAAATTACTTTGATAATTTAAGTACAATATAGCAGTGAAGAGGGTCATGAAATTATGTGTCTATTTTACTTCAGCCTGGAAATTACATCTTGATGACTAAATGTAGATGAGCAGACTCAGTTGTATGATTTATTCTTTGCTAACTTGTCTTTGCTCAATGGTTTGGATGAAAATAGGCAATGTATCAGATACTATGCTAAACCATCATATACCTAACCATGGCTTATTCAATATGCCAAAATTGCCTGGACTGATATGTAATCTTAAACCAAAACCCATAAGCTTCAAGCTATAATATCTGCCACTGCACAAATTTTGCCAAGATAAACCATTGGTAAAACCATTCAGATGCACGCTTACCCTTTAATATACTACCAACTGTTCCAAAGATATCTTAGCAGCTGCTGAGTGATAAATAGTAGCTGATCACTGCAAGGCAATTTAGGTTACTTTTACTACATATGTTTAGATCCCTAGGCCCTAGAAATAAGATCTCTCCTTTCTCACTCAATTTAATTATCATATTCATCTGGATGGGTTCCCTGCCTAAAGCAACAATGCCAACATATACTATTTGTTTACAAAGATGCTACCCCAGTCTTTACTTCCTTGCCCTGTGGTCTTTCTGTTAGCTGTTTTTACTGATTTCCCCTAGTAGTTTGGTACTAATTCTAGTATTTCTAGCTTCAGGCCTTTCCTTGTTGATATTTCATCTGCCCTTGGTAGCAGTGGGTCTCTCTTGGCTTCTTAGGGTGTTGGTAGCTGTTGCACTTTTCTCATGTCTTGATCTTGTCATCTTCATCTTGTCTCCCACCACCATCATGAGGAGAGTTGATGTTGAAGGCAGGAAAAAAAAAACATATGTGATTAAACTTGGCAAAGCAAATTGGAACATTTTAATAAAGCTTAATCCAAAGATAAAAATAGGACTAAGTCATGTCATGTCAGACAACTGGACCTGTGCTGATAAGTGGGAATAAATAAGTGCATATGCAATTTCATTTTGTATTTTGGCTTATTCACCAATAAGCTATTATTGTTTTCTATTTTCTGGAAGTCTAGAAACATGATCTTTTAAATACCTGGAGCAAAGAGTGCGTATGATAATAGTAATAATTTGACATGTTTCACATCCAGGTTGTTTTTTAAAAAAATTCAATCTGGAATTTGAAAGATAATCATGTATATCCAGAAGGTTTCCATTTGGCAACATCTTGATGACTAAATGCAGATAGGAAGACAATACAAAAGAAAGTAAAAGGGATCATGAATACTGTAAAATGTAGCTCTAGCTATCTCTGGAGACATAGACATCCTGTGTGGGATTAATCTCCCGTTTCTCCTTTCCCACCCTAGTCTCTTGCTATGTTTCATAGTTATATGATACAACGCTGATATTTACAAACATTCCAATTTACCAATTTCCAACATTCCATTACCAACTTTTAACACTCCAATAGCAATGAAGTCTAGTAGCTAAAGTCTTTTCCAATCTGCTATGAAGATACCATTATTGAGTTAAATATAGTTGAAGTATATTTAGATGTTGACCTTTGGCTTTCTCCAATGGAAACAAAGCATTGCAGAAACACACAATCTGAAAAGTACAAACGAATACCAGGCCCCAGTGCCAGCCGTAGGGGATTCCTAATTGTCAACTGAATGGATCAACCTGTTATGATAAATGTCATCTATTTGGTGATCTTCTCATAAGATGGTAAAGTAGAAAAAGTGGTGGGAACATTAATGCTTGGTTCATTCCAGGAACTGGGAGATAATTCAGAGATCTCTGACTATAACTATATTTGTTCATAAAATGAATGTTTATGTCCAGCATTTACTGCAATAAAATGTTTTATACATTTTTTAATTAATGAGCTTTTATTTGATAAATAGGCCAGTGCTTTTAAATTATTATTCCTGGGATAGAAGAATAAATACCTTACACCCATCAATTACAATCATTAATGAAAATCTGAAATAAGTTTAATACTGACTAATTGGTCCTATGTGTGATTTCCATTTGTAGTTTTTAATGTTTGTACAGTTTGTACTGGGGTATTATTTTCATATTATTTATGTTTTAATTGTAAGTTGCCCAGAATCACAAAGATAGGTGGTTATATAAATGGAATAAATAAAATAAAATAAAATTTCAACCATAATGGTTTATTTTACATATCATGGCAAACTATGATTTTCTGTAATGTAGATTCCAAATTAAAAATTCTATTCCAAATGTTTGGATTAAAATCTGCCTTTGTAGTTTTCCTCATTTGTTTCTTTTCATCATTGTCCAAAGGGAAATCTTTATCCGCATATACAATTTGTTGATTGAAATGTAGTTTGCAAACCAATTTTAAACTCTTAAAATACATTTACAAACATTAATTTTTGGAGGGATTTTGGCCAAACTCATAAACTCCTAACATCTGGATAAATATTTGCTTGGTTTAAAGTAACAGCCAAACATAAAAGTTATATCTAAAACAATTGTGTTTACTGGATGTATATGAAGAACATTAAGTTGGTGATAGCAAATATTTTCTGTGGTTTAATTTAATGAAACAGAAAGTATAATTTTCATGTATTTGAGCTGATACAGTCAAAATATTTAAACATTTAAGCAGACAAACAGAAAGATACTTGAAACTCTAGGATGGTCAGTTTAGCCAACTGTTGGGTGGGAAAGCTTTAAAATAGTCATTCAGAGTTTTTGGATTACGAGACTCATTATTTGGAAATAATTTCCAAATAGTCTGCCTTAGGACAATAGGACTGGTGGTCTATAAAATTCAGCAGGTATCATTTTGGGGCGGGGGGGAATTTAAGATAATATTTAGCAAGCAATTAAAAACACCCCCTAAATCAATAAATCTACTGTAATGGTATTCTTCCTCAAAAATGTCACATAAAATGAGATGATGATGATGATGGCTTTGTAGTTTGCTGACTTACAAGAAATACAGGAATGAGGAATAAAATTAGGCAAGACTGGATGTTTACTCATATGATTTGTTCAAGTTGATCTTTATACTGAGCTCTGAAAACACAGCACTCATAGGTGCTATGACCTTTCTGACCATTCAGATGGTATCCATACGGTCTCAAAATTAATAGTTCTTTTTAAAACAGGTCAAAATCTTGTAAGAGTGGCTAAACCTTATGAAATTTCAAGTGAAAACTGTTCCAGACTAGCAGGCTTGAAAGCCTGCAACTCTGATTGGCCCGCGAATAGCAGATCGTGATTGGTCACCACAGACTGATCTGATTGGCTAGTAAACGGGCTGCCACAATTGGCCCAGCCAAGAGCGGCAAACTCAAATCACCTTCATTGGCTGCCTAGCCACAGCCAGCCCTATATAAGGGGCTGCTGCGGCCGGGATATCTCGCTCAGATCTGAAGTCACTAATAAAGAGCTGTTGTTGTTATCTGAGTCTTGCCTCCATTCTTGAACCATCCTCCCAGATCCAACACTGGCGACGAGGATGGGATGCAGAGGCAACGAAGTCTGCTGAACACAAGCTAAGCTGAAGGAGCACATGGTTGACAGAGCGCAACATCGGCGACATGGCCAGCAGCGCTATACCACCCGCCCCGTTCGATCCAGCTAGCGAGGATTGGGAGTCATATATGGACAGGTTTCAAATGTTCCTAGAGTCCAACAACCTCAAAGATGCCATGCCCAGCAAGAAATGAGCCGTTTTTCTAACACATTGCGGACCTGCCGTCTTTAAAATGGCTAAAGCACTAGCGAAACCAGCTGAAGTTAAAATGATGGACTGGGGTACCCTTGCTCCCATCCTTCACAACCATTACGCCCCAGCAGTACCAACTCTCATTCGCAGGCACGAGTTTTATCAGAGGGACCAGCGTGAAGGTGAGAGTGTCGGGGATTTTGTGGCAGACCTGAGAAACCTGGGCGGTTTATGTGGCTTCGCTAATCTCGAAGAAGCCATGAGAGACAGAATGGTTCTTGGCTTAAGAGATCCAACTGTCTAAAGCAAGATCATGGCCAAGGGAGACATCTCACTTGCAGATTCCATAGCAGATGCTACTGCAGCTGAAGCCACTCGTAAATCAGCTGCAAGAATGTGCCGAACCAGCGGGACCAACCGCCAACCCACCAACGATGCTGGGAAACCTTCAGACAAGTACACATCGGCCACCCATCATGAAGATATCGAGTCATCCTCAGACAGCGAGGAGGAAGAAATCCACAGGCTCCGGTCAGAACGTGAGCAACAGGACCAGCGGGGTCATAAATCGAACTACCAATGTGCTGGATGCGGTGGGAACCATCCACAATCCGAGTGCAGATTCCTAGACGCCATTTGTCATTTTTGTGAAAAACGTGGGCATATTGCTAAAGTATGCAGAAACAAAAGAGGTTCCAGTCCCAGACAGAGAGGTAGTAGTCCAAAAAGAACCGATGGCAACCCCACCACACAGAGGGACTGCCCTAGCAACCAGTGGAACCAGTACAACAGACCCTGAAGGTTTAATGGTATGCCCAGACGAGAAGAGGCTCATCAAACCATCACCATCGGCCACGCTTCATCGCTTGATACAAAGAAAATTCGTGTAGAAGTCACCATCGAAAATAAACCGTGCATCATGGAAGTAGACTCTGGTTCTTCCCTATCCATGGTATCATGGAAGACCCTCAAGCAGCTGATTCCCAACATCAGACGCCAAGACCTCAGCAGTCAGAGACTTATACTAAAAGATTACCAAGGGAACCAAGTACAAGGGGTCCCCTATTTCATTTAATCTTCGCCCTGACATTGCGCCCATTCGCCTAAAACCACGCAGAGTTCCTTTTGCTCTCAAACCCAAAATTGATAAGCAACTGGACAAATTAATTGCACAAGGCATGTTAGAGCCCATTGACCACGCCCGATGGGAGACACCAATTGTCACCCCCATAAAGCCTGACGGGTCCTTGAGAATCTGTGGAGACTACAAGGCCACCCTCAATCACGCACTACAGCAGAGCACCTATCCGGTACCAGTCGTTCAGCATCTCCTACATTCACTTGGGGGTGGCAGAATATTCGCAAAACTAGATCTGGCCCAAGCATATCAACAGCTGCCAGTTATACCGAAACTGCAGAAGCCCAAACTATAGTTACACATCATGGTGCATTCAAATGTAACAGGCTCCAGTTTAGAGTAAGCGTAGCGCCAGGCATTTTTCAAAGCCTGATGGAGAGACTATTGCAAGGCATAAAAGGGGTTGTGCCCTATTTTGATGACGTACTGACAGCAGCCCCAACGAAAAGTCAATTAGAGAAACACCTCAGAACAGTCCTACAAAGGTTCAAAGATGCTGGCCTCAAGGTTAAGAAGGAAAAATGCCAGTTATGCACAGAAAGGGTAGAATTTCTTGTCTACCTTCTTGACAAACAAGGAATCCACCCTACAGAAAAGAAATTGGCAGCCATCAAAAATGCCCCAAGACCCAAAAACAAAACTGATCTTCAAGCCTTCCTGGGACGCATTAACTTTTATAACATTTTCCTACCCCAGAAGGCAACTGTTGCTGAACCCCTTCATAGACTTCTCGATAAAAGGGCCGCCTGGATTTGGGGATGACGGGAGGAACATGCTTTCCAGCAAGTGAAAGACCTTCTCACTTTTGATGCAGTGCTAATACAATATAACGAGACACTCCCATTGACTGTTACTTGTGACGCCTCACCTTTTGGGGTGGGGGCCATTCTGAGCCACGTCCTACCAAACGGGTCTGAAGCACCAATTGCATTTTTTTCGAGAACTTTGTCAAAGACAGAAAGAAACTATAGCCACCTAGATAAGGAAGCCCTTGCAATTGTTTCTGCGATCAAAAGGTTTCATGAATATGTATATGGGAGATCATTTTCCATTATCACAGATCATAAGCCATTACTTGGCATCCTGGTGGGCGACAAACCTACCCCACACATTCTATCCCCCAGAATGACGCGGTGGTCAGAATTCCTAGCTGCCTATGACTATCAACTAAGACATCGCCCTGGAAAATCTATTCCTCACGCTGATGCCTTGAGCCGCTCGCCACTACCCGAACTGCAAGATGACCCAGCTCCCACACTACCAATACTACAAATCGAGACAATTCCCTCACCTCCACTAACGGCCCAGGACATCGCCTTTGAAACCAAAAAGACTCATGTTTGACACGAGTTCTTGGCTGGGTGGAGAGGGGATGGCCAGAAAACGAGCCCAAGGAAACCTTTAAACCATTTAAAAACAGACAGACAGAACTTTTCTCACAAAGAGGGTGCATATAATGGGGAGACCGAGTCATCATACCAACTAAACTACAAAACAAAGTCCTTCAAATATTAAACGATGGACACCCTGGCATCGTGCGCATGAAAGCATTGGCAAGAAGCTACGCCTGGTGGCCAGGTATGGACAAACAAATTGAAACCTGGGTCGCCTCCTGTAACAGATGCCAGGAAAACCACTCAGCCCCACCAAAAGCTCCACCAGCAGAATGGGAAACACCCAGAGGTCTTTGGTCGTGTATTCATATTGACTTTGCGGGACCTACTAAAGGACACACTTTCCTGATAACTGTAGATGCATATTCTAACTGGCTCGAGGTTAATAAAATGAAAACAACCACTACAGATGCCATCATCAAGAAATTGAACAGACTCTTTGCCACACACGGCCTACCAGATGTCCTGGTCTCTGACAATGGGCCCCAATTTACTGCCTTAGCCTTCGAACAATACCTAGCTGAACGGGGCATCCGACACACACTCACATCGCCAGCTCATCCAGTGGCTAATGGTAGGGCTGAACGAATGGCTCAGTTCACAAAGAAAACCCTGCAAAAAATGGAACAAGGTAACATCCATAATAAAGTCACTAGAATGCTCCTTCTCCAGCACATCACACCTAACAGCACGACTAACAAGAGCCCAGCTGAAGTCCTGATGGCCAGGAAACTCAGATCGCCTCTAGACCGGTTACACCCTGCCTACACCCTGGAAAAGCCCCTGGGTTCCAGCAGCAAGCATCGCGCCTTTAAGGTAGGAGACTTGTATTTGCAAAAAAATTTTCAGGGGATCCCCTCTGGATTCCTGCTCAAATAACACAAGTAACGGGTCCCCGCTCCTACCGTCTACTGACCACTGATGGCAGAGCATGGAAACGCCACATTGACCAGCTACGCTCTAGACTGACCACAACTTCCATCCCTGACCCCAGCCTCAACACCAAGGGGGGAGGGGAAGCCACGAGCCCGGAAACAGAACCAACACCTGTTCCTTCAGAACTAACCCCAAGATCACCACACCATAGCTTGTAATACTCACCAGCTGTTCTTGAACCATCCTCCCAGATCCAACAAAAACATTAATATTTTGTGAGACTTCAAGTGAAAGTGTAAGAAACTCACGAGGACTAACTTTCTTGCAAGACTTCAGCCTTTTTAAAAAATCCTTTAGAATCTGCCCAAAAACACAATAACTGACCCCATAATAAAACTTAGGTCGTTGCAATCAAACAAAAATCACTTAAATTCATTAGTGGTGGTAGTGAGGGGAATCTCTTGGAATTAAAAATAATAGCAAAAAACTCATAGCAGATAAATCTATCTCAAGATAGAAAGTCTAATTTGGGATGCCACCACTGGCATTGTATTCTTTCTTCTGGGGATAGGGGGAGTTAAAATCAAATGTGCTTTTCTCATGTTAGTTAGATGATGGGAGAACTCCTCCTCCTCATTCTGACCTTGCGTTCTGAGCATAGAGTTCACTTGGGTTATCAATGACCTGGACTGAATCATGTGTTCCTATAATTCTACACTGAGGCCCTAAATCAGACCGGTAAATCTCTACAACACACGACTAATTTTAATTATTGTCTCTTTAAAAATTCATTCTGCACTACTTGGAACTGGTTAATATTGTAAAACAGATGGAAGTTATCATATTGGGTTGGCTTGTCTCCTGGAGCTTGTTTCTCATTCATTTTCATTTGCTGACTTGGCAAATAAGGCTTACAGAATATCAAAGCGGAAGTGGCAGGCCAGTTCCCTATGGACATACAGTATATTGAAATGCAGAGAACTAATATAAAATAACTGTTAATAAAAAAGAGACCATTTTGGTATAGTTTCATGATTTATTAGTTCAGTACAAGGAAAAGCCTCTTTAGGAATCTACACCTATTTTTCATACCTCTTACTTTATATTTTGGAACATCTGGTTGAGTTATTTTTTCCCATAAAGCCAGTTACATGAAAATTGCACATCAATGGAAACGTACCAATCAACAATAAATTATTATAGTTGGTTGCTTAGTCAGACAGATATTTAGACTGGATTTGACATTTTTATCTACCTATTGAGTCTTTCCAAAGGACGTGGGATAGGCAGATGTTGTTATTTAATAATAAAAACTATAAAAACTAAAAACTATCATTGTGGGGATATAAATTTCCCAAGTAAAGCTATTTTGCAATTGACTGATAGTGATTTTCTCAATACCAAGAAATAGTATTTGGCAAATGGACTGATGGTACATGGTTGGACACCAACCAGAGTTTGCAATTTTCTCTAGCAAATCATTCTCAAGGAACTGGAGTAGGCAGATGTAATATTTCTCACCATTGTCAGCCATTCAGTCATGTCTGACCTTACACTATGGTTAACGACTCTCCATGCCCTTCTGTCTTGTATCATCTCCTTCATTTGCCATGGTCATCCCAGTGTCAACCTTTATAGTGTCCAGACAATGAATACTAGGATGGCTTTTTCCACTGTTTTCCCCAGAATGATTGACTTTTCAAGTGAACCCACTTGCATGTCATTGTCAATGATCACAGCCTTTGTTTGGTGATCTTGGCTTTGAGTTACATTTTTTATTACACTTGGTCTAGGTTGACCTTCTTCTATTTGTAACTTGTGAAGTCCATGGGATGCATAATTTCCAGTACTATAATTTCCAGTACTATAATTCAAAGATGACCATCCTATTCCTATCTGCCTTTTTCAGAGTTCAAGTTTTACAGCCATAAAATAATCAGGGGGGAAATTATTGAGTTGACTAATCTGTATTGGTTGATAGACTAATAACTTTACTCTTCCAGATGTCATTCATGTGGACATTACAGTTCTTCTTAGTGCTATATGTCTTCTAATCTTAGGGCTGCAGTCATCACCTTGGTCAATTTTAGAACCCAGGAACATGAATTCCTTTACTGCTTTGGTAATATAATTGTTGAGCTTCATTCTGAACTATGTGTTCTCTGAAGTTGGTTATTATGTTTCTTTTCTTGATATTAAGATGCAGCCCAAATTTTTTGTTTTCATCTTTCACTCTCAAGATTAGCCAGTCCAGATTTTCCTTGCTTTCCATGAGCAATGTTCTATCATCTGCATATTGGAGGTCATTGATAATCCTACAGCCGATGTAGATTCCTCCAAATGTGCATTTCTCATAACTATTTCTGTGTACATGTTGAGTAATATAGATGATGGGATGCAACCTTACTGAGTGCCTTTTCCAGTTTTGAATCATTTTGTTCTACATATTCCATTTTTACAGTGGCTGTCTAATCAAAGTACAACAACGAAGTGAGCTGGATGTGGTGTAGTAATATTCACAGTTCTTTGTACCAGTTCCAGAGTTGTCATGGTCAACACAGTCAAAAGCTTTTGTTAATCAATGAAGCGCATGTAGAGGTCTCTTTGGTATTCCTTTGCTTTTTGCATCATCCAACATAGAATGGCAATATGATCACACATACTTCTTCCTTTACAAAATCCCACTTGTACATCAGGCAGTTCTTTTATGGTGATTGGTTTCAAATATTTCTGGATTATCTTCAAAATAATTTTATTCATGTGTGGTATCAAGGCTATTGATTCCACGGTTGGAAGTCTTTTGTATCAGCTTTCTTTGATATTCTTGTATTCTTGTTGTTGTTGTTGTTGTTATCTCTTTTATTCATTAAACATGAAACTCAGTCAACTGAACATTTAGAAATGTATCACAAATATATTGACTGGCACTAATGGTTGATATGGATTGCTGCCTGCTTTCTAGATATCACTAGGTAGTATTTTCTTAAAATGTACAATGTTTGTTCTTGAGCAGCAAATATTAAATCTTCTGTTTCTTTCTTGAAGGTTCCCATCTTAAGCCATGTCCATGTCAAGTTGTTATCCCATTTTCCTTCAATGTTTTTCAAGTGTTGTCCATGCAAAGCTTTGCTTTTCCATCCATTTAACCTGTCATCCAGCTGTTTTTCCTTATATTCTGCCTTTTTTCTGTTGTTTTTATAATTTCTCCATTTTTACAGCCTGCAGCAATTTTTCTGTACTTTGATTCACATAATCATTCAAACTTCATTTTTCTTCTTGTACATTTTGATGGATTTGCAATAGCCCTCTGCTCCCTATTCTTCTTGGCAGATACAACTTGTTGATGTCACTTCATGGATGTAAAGCATGGTACATAATCAAAAGGTGCAAATTTTCCAGTTCAGCCAAAGTCCAGTTGATTATTCCATCCAGTGATACGCTAGGTAGCATATCACTGGAACTGTCCATGTATTAATGGCTTTAATTATGTTTCCAGAATTGATTTTAATATTTTCCAAACCCTCCTGATGTATTCTTTGTGTGTTGATTCTTTGACTTTTCCATTGAAGAAAAGGTTTCCAATATGCCTAGATATTTGTAACCGTCATCCTTTGCTAATACTTTCACTATGCTTCCATTTCCCAGTTCTAGTCCTTCTATTTTTTTCCAGTTTTCCTCACTGCATGGATAGTATAGAACACTTTTCAAGTCCAAAGTTCATTTTGATGTCGCTGCGAACAGTTGAACTGTGTTGAGTATTGATTTAAGTTCAGTGGGGCTTTTTGCATACATTTTTAAGTCATCCATGTATAGTAGATTATTTATCTTGTCATGCTGGCTTGAGATTTGGTATCCCAGTTTTGTGTTTCATAGGATTATTGTCAATGGAATTAATGCAATGTTGGACAGTAGTGGTGAAGGTGAGTCCCCTTGGAAATTCCTCATCTGATGTTGACTTCACCAATATTCTCTACATTTGTTGTTAGAACTGTTTTCCATTTTCAAAAATGTACAAATATTTTTGCTGATTCCAAAGTTGTTGTTATCATTATTATTACTGTTATTATTAGTGTTATATTTCTTCCTTACCCACAAAGTACATTTGATTATTTATTTATTAAATTTATATGGTGCTCATCTCACTGATAAAGTGACTCTGAGAAGCTTACAAAATGGTAAAAAGATCAATATAAAAACAATTAAAATGAATAAGACTTAAATAAAAACTATCTAAAATTAAACATCTCAGACAAAGGAAAATTTTAACCTAAATTTTCTTTTGAAGGAAAAGTTGGAAGAGAGGAGCCAGACATTATCTGGGGGTGGAAAGCATGTTGGATGTTTTTACTCAGCAAAAAAGCAAAACGATTTTAGCCTCTAAATATGCAGAGACACAATATCAAGTATCACAAATTTGTGATGGTGATGCAGCCAGCAACACTTAATTATCAGTTCTGCAAGTAAATTAGGTGAGAAAGTTACTTGTCTTTTTATATTTATTTTATTTATAAAATCCCTTCAAACAAGATACCAGCATATTATGGAAAAATTTATGTATCATTACTTGAGAAAGAGGGAAGGGAGAGATAAGTAACTACCAGTAATCCTCAACTTATGACATAGGTAAGCCCAACATTTTTGTTGCTAAGTGAGACAGTCGTTAAGTTTGCCCCAATTGCGACCTTTTTTGCCACATTGTTAAATAATTCACAGCAGTTGTTAAGTTAGTATTTGGTTTCTGCTTTGGCTTTGCTTTTCACATGACCCTGGGACACTGCAATCATGATAAATCTGAGTCAGCTGCAAGTATTAATTTTGATTACAGGATCATAAATGTGAAAAACAGTCATAATCACTATATCCAATGCCGGAACTTTGAACAATCAGTAAGTAAACTATTGTAAGTCAAGGACTACCTGTATATGCTTAAATTTAAACTCTGTGCTGTTCTCTTTTATTATTTATATATAATTGTCAAAATACCAGTAATTATTGATACCAATTGTGTCAATATCAGTTCTGATATAAATTTGAGAATCGCTTTTAGGAACAATGCTGCTGCTGTGATCATAGTTCTGTTCAAGTTTTGGATTAGTATTTATTAGAATGATTTGGAACTTTGTTCAGGGAATATGACATGGAAAAAATAGAACTTTGGAAAATCTATAACAATTTTCCATTCTATTTCCCCACTTAAATGTTTTGAAGGACAGCAAAAATATTAAGCTGAAGTCATTCTCACATAATCTGTCTCTCAAATACATTTTGTTCTTAGTATGAGATTCCTCATTCAATGTCATCCATACAGCTTCCATCTACTACTCATAGACATTGAACTTTTCCAAGAGTGCATCACAAGATAACCACACAAATGATGTTATGAGTTGTCTTCTTCAAAATAGTAACATATCCACATTCATTCAGGCTGATTAAAATATGGTTAAACTACAAATCGTTTTCAAATTAAAAGTGGGGTACATTTATAACCTGGGAAAGACTTGTAAAAGACATGAAATCATTGTGCTAGATAGTATTGCTGAAGAACAACAATGAACAAGTGAGGATTTACAAAAAGAGACTCAACTATTATATATCAGATTAAACTTTTACAGCTGCAAATATTTTTGTTAATTTGAGTTTGCAAATAAAACAATGGTGGGCTTATACATTGAGAAAAGAAGGAAAAATTATATTGAAAATTCCTTTTAATTCATATTTTTAATATTCATGTTTTGATTTGTCTTTGTTAATTTTTTCTTTGTATTTGTATTTTAATCTTTTGAATAAAATAAAATATTAAGCCAAAAAGAAAAGAAAATTATACTGAAAATTCAGGAAGGGATAATATATTAGTGGATAATCCAAGTATACAGAACACTTTTTATGATTTTTATTCCAATTTCTATAAAAGGTAAGATGTTTTCTTGGAAAAGATTGAGGAGGATCTTAAAAAACAGAATTTATCAAACTCTCACAATTCCAAGGACAAATTCTGAATAACTTGCTAATTATTATGAAGATACTGGAAGCCATAAAAAAATAAAAGAAGTAAGGCACCTGGACTGGATTATCAGGTTGTGATTATAAATATTTTGAAGATCAACATTTTAGAAAGTAATAGGTTTTGTAAGAAGATGTAATGGCAAAATTACAAAATGACACCAATATTACAGGAAGGAAAGGAACTTCAACTAATAATTATAGAAAAATTTCTATATAACAGTTATAAAGGGTTTATGTTAATTTTGGCTGATAGATTTAAAAAGATTCTGCAAGATTTTATATTTATGATGTTAAGTGTAAATTTTTATCTAAAAGACAATTAAAAAATGAGAACAATATAGGATGTATAGGATGCCAGTATACAGTGGTGGGATTCAGTAAGTTCGCCAGTTTAAGAGAACCACTTGTTAACTTTCTGAGCAGTTTGGTGAATTGGTTGCTGGAAGAAATCATTAGGGCAGAGAACTGGTTTTTAAATTATTTGAATTCCATCACTGCCTGTATAGAATATTTACAACAGCATAAGAAAAAGCTAGCCACTTTAATCTTTTTATATGCAGAGAAAGCTTTTGATAATTTGAATTGGGTTATTTGTTTAAAGTTCAGTAAGATATTTTATTCAAGGATTCAAGTCAATGTACACATTTCAGAAGCCTTTGATTATTATTGTTGAAAGTTATCTAACTAAATTATGTGATATTCAGAAGGGGACAAGGCAAGGTTGTTTCTGTCCTCTTTGTTATTTATGTTGAAGTTTTGAATAGAGACATTAGACAAGATTAGAAGATAATGGGTCCAAGCATTTAGAAAGAAACTAATAAGTTGACAGGTTTTTTGTGCAAGATTTTGAAAGGAATAGAAGCTTTGATTTTTTTAAAAATGGAGGACTTTGATGCACTAGCAGGTCATAAGATTAATAAACAAAAAAAGAGGTTGATAAAAAACCGAATCTATAACATTAAGAAGAGTTAATGAAAAAATATGGTTTTGAAATTGAGAAAAGGGTTAAATATATGGGTGTAGCTTAGTTAATATGAATTGTATTTTTTTTTCCAAAATAATCTTGTTACAGTATGGAATGTAATTAAAAAAATATGTTGAGATGGGAAGAAGAATAATTGCCATTGTTGGAAAGAATTTATGTGACCAAGATGAATGTTTTGTCTAGATTATTTCTATTTCAGATAATATCTACACTGATACTGATGTACCATTTAACCATGGCAAAAAATGTCACCCAATTTGTCTGGCAAGACAATTAAACTAAATATAAATTGCTGCAGGATGCTTAAGAAAGAGGTGCGTTAGGATTATTATATTTCATATTATATTTAATCATAGTAGATTACATTATCATATTACATTTGATATTTCTATATTGATCATATGAAGTGTTAATACTTTTATAACGCCTTGGAATATACATTTGGAATACTGCACCCAGTTCTTAGTCGCCACAATGTAAAAAAGATATTGCAACTCTAGAAAGAGTGAAAAGAAAAGCAACAAAAAATTATTAGGGGAATGGAGGCTAAAAACCTAAAAACAAAGATTATTGAAATTAGGTATGTCTAGTTTAATGAAAAGAAGGACTAGTGATGACATGATAGCAATATCTCAGAGGTTGCCACAAAAAAGAGGGAGTTAAGCACCTCAGGGCAGGACAAGAAGCAATGGATGGAAACTAATCAAGAATAGAAGCAACTAAGAACTAGAACTAAGAAGAAATTTCCTAAAAAGAATTAAACAGTGGAACAACTTCCCTCCAGAAGTTGTGAATGGCCCAACACTGGAAGATTTGTTTGAAATGGTATAGGGTTTCCTGCCTGAGCAAGGGGTTGGACTAGAAGACTTCTGGGGTCCCTTTCAACTCTGCTATCCTATTTTATTCTTTTCCATTCAATTTCATTTCATTCCATTCTATTCTGTTCTGTTATATTCCGTTCCATTTTGTACCTTTTTGTTTAATACAGATCCATGATGGCGAACCTATGGCACACGTGCTGAAAGTGGCATGTAGAGCCACTTCTGCTGGCACACAAGAGGTCACCCAGAAGAGCCCCCGCATGCACTCACACCGCCCATCTGACAACTGATTGTCAGGTATCAGGTACACATGCACGGGGGGCAGGCGAGAGATGTGCACACATACACAGAGATGCATGGCGTGGGTGTGGGTGTCCCTTGCATGCACAGGGGGCAAGCACACAAGCGCAAGCACGCACACAATTTTCAGCATGGGAGCCCAAAAAGGTTAGCCACCACTGATAAAATGAAAGAGAGGGTGACTTTGAGAAATAGGTTATTAGAACTGGAGGAACATGATTTAAATTTGATAGGATAGCTATTTGTGGTATGATAAAGTTAATGTAGGGTTTAAAAATCATATTATTAGAAATGCCATACTGAGAATTTGGAATAGGTACAAAGCAGTGGTGGGATTCAACCTTTTTTACTATCAGTTCTATGAGAGCATGCAGTCAAAAAGAGGGCTGTGAAAATATCTACAGACCTGTCACATCCTGGACATAAATTGTTTCAACTTCTACCCCAAAACAACGCTATAGGGCACTGCATACCAGAACAACTAGACACAAGGACAGTTTTTTTCTAAATGCCATCACTCTGCTAAACAACTAATTCCCTCAACACTGTCAAATTAACTACTGAGACTGTACTACTCTTCTTTTCATCCTTACTAATACCTATCTCTTCCCACTTATGGCTATATCTGTGTTGTTTATATCTTTACAATTTATATTGTTTTTATTGTTTCCTAGTAAGATTTGATTGCTTATTAGTATCCTAGTATCTTATGATTCTTGATGAATGTATTTTATTTTTTCTTTATATACACTGAGAGCACATGCACCAAAGACAAATTCCTTGGCCATTATTGGCCAATCACACTTGGCCAATAATGAAATTTTGATTTTGGGATTTGATGAATAAAATTATATGAAATTAGCAAATAATATAGACTATTCTTAACAGTTAAGAGTTTGTTGCAGTTTTATTTATATCTGTGCCAAAGAAAATTAGAAGACATCCTTTCTTTTTTTCCCTTTTTTTTCTTTTTTGCACTTTCATCTTGATTTTTTCTGACTTCTTCCTTTTTTTCCATTTTCTTCTTCTTGCTTTATCTTTTATTCTTGTTTATTTGAAATTCAATCCATGCACACACACATACATACATTTGTTCATGCACAATACATATATAAAAAGAGAAACATAGACTTTTTAACTTGTTTTAATTCTATTTTTAAACGTATTTCTTTATGGCTTTATAGCTTTTGTTTGTAAATTTCCCAGAATGACATTATCTAAATTAGATAAACAGAAAGATAGACAGACATAGACACATGGATAATGGGCATACAGCAGTAGAAGATACTTAGGCTGGGAGCCAAGTTGGATCAATTCTCTCTTTGCAAAGAAAGAAATAAGAACACCTTGAGAATCAACAAAGACCTCAGATAGTCCCCTTCTAAAAGTGAAACAAAATTGCTTTCTCTAACTTCATATTACCATAACCCTCTTGTCTAACAGTTTTAGTATCCTAAAGAAGACGGCATATGCCAAAATGGCAGCACAGGGAACATTTTTCCAGCTCCTCAAAACTACCAAATTAAAATCTCAGAGCACCATAACTATCCTGAGCCAGGATAATTCCTTTGCTTCCTTCCCACATGAGTAGAATCATATTATCTTCATAGTGCAAAGATGATTTAAATAGCCAATCAGTTGCTCGTATAAATCCGTAAAGACAATATCATTATATTTTCTTCTTAGTCACTGGTATCCTATAACATATACTCTAGAAGTATAATACAGCTGAAAAGGACAAAGAGGATATACATAAAGAAAGGCATTGGAGAGTTTAACTTTGGTGATACCTAGACTGAAAATAGAGACTTGGAAACTTTACAGAAGAAGTGTACAAATAATAGGAGCAAAATGGAGTCTCTATAAAAATAAATGAATAAGAATAAGGGGCGTGCATAAGCACACCAATGTGTCTACTATCCCTATCCTATTGTTTCTTTTTATTTTTCTTATATTATCCATTTCATGTATTTATAACTATGTTTATACTTATACCTGTTATCTTATAATCGCTTGACAAATAAATAAATAAATAAATAAATAAATAAATAAATAAATAAAATAATGGCTTTGCATTTTTGTACTGTGACAATTGAAGAGTGAGATACCAACTGGACATTAACTGGCTACTTAAAGAAAAAAAGGAAAAAAGAGAAAAAATTTTGAGGTGATCTTTGAAATATAGTATTGATTTATAATTTTCACTATAAATGCTAATCAATTTAAATTGTTTTTGAAATAATCTAATGAATTAAAATTGTATCATATAATTATATAATTAAGAAAATTAAGATTACCTTTAATATATTTACCATTATCATCAATATTATTTTATCATAGTACATTACTCCCATAAATATTATATTTTTGTATACCTATATTTATAGCAACTATAGTAATTAATTCTATACAAATCCTGATTAGATTCTGCTATTGTATAGGATATTGAAATAAGATAGTACACCAGTATATTCTATTAATATTGTTAAGAATAATACTATAAGAGTAATTATAGAAATTTGGGGTTAATATAATAAGGGATAATTATCAATATTGATACTGTAATATCCCACTGTTGATTTATCTACTGTTGATTCACCACTAAAGGCTTAAATCTCACTCCCCTCCACTGAATAAGAGGAATAAAGGGGCAAACGAATGATAGCATATTAATATTATTAATAGATGATTGGCTAAGCCCAAGTAGAGATTGTTAACATGAAATAGTGGAGGGACATAGAGGTGGAAGCCACAAGTTGGATTTCTTGTTGATAAATATTTTTTTGAAAAGCTTGATAAATATGGCAAATAACCCAAATTTAACTAAGATAAAAGCTGGAAGGAAAAATGGTATGCAAAGTTCTATGATGACATCAAGTCCCTTGACACAAAAATTGATTAAAGACATGATCCAGAGGGAACAATCAAATTCATATAAAGATCTTCAAGCAATGATGCAAACTATGCAAGAAGTGATGTTAAAAAACATGAAGAACTCAGAAAAGAGATTGGCATAATAAAAAATGATATGGGAGCATTGAAAGAAAGAATGCAGATAAATGGATGGGAAGTTCGAAGCTTTTCAGCTACAAGTCACTAAGAATGAACAGAAACTGATAGAAGTGGAACAAAGATTAGACAAAGAAGAAAAGAAGGTTGAGGAGATAAATGAAAGACCGACCTTGGTTGATAAGGAACTGGAGTCAGCGGGTGATCTTCTTAGAAGCAGGAAGAGCAGCCCAGTACCAAAATGTCTTAGAGGAGAAAGGGGAAGACCTTCCAAATAAAATGTCGGGAGCTCTTGAGATTGAAAAAGAGGAAATGGTTTCAGAAATGGACGAGATCTACAGGGTCCAAATGAACTATGGGAGAAGATATAATCTTCCCAAGGAAGTACATGTGGAATTCATTAAAAAAGATGTTGTACCGAACATGAGATGAACAAATGGAATACAGAGGCAAATAAGTAATAGTACTGAAACAGATACTTAAAAGAATGTGAGACTTGAGGAGAAACTACCACTTCCTGCCGACAAGACTAAATAAAAAATAGTGTGAATTTTAGATGGCTGACACTTGAAAGCATCATAGTAACATGGCAGGACAAGAGATATAGACTCAAAACCATGGAGGAAGCCGAAGAATTCTATAAACAACATTGTAATATTGAAGAAAACTCAGGAGATCAAGAAGAAAGTGACACAATGGAAGGAAGAGATATAGCACACAAAATTGAAGGAAAAGAAAGACCACAAGACACAGAGAAAGTTAAGAGAAGAGGAGAAAGAGATCAACTAGAATATTATGGAAGAAGAACTGAGGAACCAAAGGAAATCAGAACAACTAGAAGCACTAAAATAAGACACAAATAAGAAAATAGATCAAGAGTTTAAGATCTGGTCAACAAATATTAATGGACTAAATTCACCAATAAAACACTGGAAAATATTCACCAAACTTCAAAAACTAAAGATAGACATAATCACATTACAAGAAATCAATATAAGAGATAACCAAAAACACCTACTAGAGCAACCAAAATTAGGAAATCTGGATGTCTCACTTGACCAGGAAAAAAAAGAGAGGAGTCACTCTATATGTCAAAAATAAGATTGCGGCAAAACAAATTTATAATGATAAAGAAGGGAGAATCTTGATAGTTGAGGTCAAATTAAATAATAAGAATATAATAATTGTTGAGATTTATGCACCAAATGGAGCCCAAGAACACTTTTATAAAAATCTTCATAATATAATTGATCATGAGAAACATGGCAGCGCCCAACTAGGAAGGTGAGGCTCTTGCTCCTGGAGCACTATCTCCCTATAAAGCCACCACCTGCACCAGAAATCACTTTTAAAGATGCTGCCTGCACCAGTAACCATGAGTAAACCAGAGCCCAAAAAACAAGCCCAAAAACGCTGGATTCTGAAGCCGTGGAGCCCTAATAATGCTGGCAGAGCTCCTGCTAGCTGATCCGGAGCCCTTCTCTCCTTCCCCAGAGAAGTGAAGCTCTTTCCATCAAGCCCTATTAACCACACTGGTGGAGCTCTCGAACTGGATCACTTGGAGCCAGCGGAGTGCAAACAACGTGCCTTCATTTAAATCTCTCACACAGCTGATAGAAGTATCTTCCACACCAGACAACGTGTTTCCATTAATATCCCCCACATAGTTTCCCAGGAGCCACATCGGACAGCTGGCAGGGAGAAACAAGGAGGAAAGAGAAAGCCCTGAGGCTCTTAGGAGCTGAAAGTCACCCTGGACGGGTGGTAAAGTCAGAGGAATGCTTTGGTGGTTGCGAGGAGAGGAGAGTCTCCTCGACTGACTCCAAGAAAACCCCTCCATCCGAACTAAAAAGAGAACTGCCAGCATGGCTAAATCGAAGCCAGGAAGGCAGCTGAGACAGAAGTGAAAAAGAAAGGAAAGATCTTGTAACAGCGTGCTTAGTCTTTGTGAGAATCACTCCAATTTCTGCAGTGGAATTTTCCTTGGAAAGTGGGACTCAAGGAGGAAAATAGCTGCGATTAACGATCTGGAGTGACTGTCAGATTTAGTTTTAAAAAAAGATACTGCAACTAGAAGTAACTTTAAAAGTAAAGGACAGATTGGATTGGTTAACCCAAATTTCTAAACTGTATTTTTACTACTACTCAACTTGAAGAACTTTAGGAAACTATTGGAAAACGATCTTATTCAGAGACATATTGATTGTAGTTAAAGTGCCTCTTTCAAAAATCCAGTGTGCTTTGAACATCTTGTTACAGCCTATTGTTTAGAGAGTAATAGCAGCAGCAATCAGAGCAATAAATTCCTCCCACCCAGTAAATCACAGCTGCTAGTAAAACAATTAACCCTTTCCTTGCAGACTCTCAATATTACCTCATTACTTTAATCAAACACCTCAAAACTTACCTCAAAACAACTTTTACAACTTTTCTACCTCAATATCAATGATTAGATAATCAATTTCTATAAAATATTTCATTAATGGTTTAATTGATTTATTGTTTTTATTGATTAGTGTGATTAGAGTGTTTAGAGTGTTTAGTGCAAATAGTGTGATTACTGATTAGTTTAAAAGATCAAGATTCGTGTAATTTAATTGATTAGTAAAATCAGTGATTTAGTGAATTTAATTGAACAGCGTGATTAATGATTAGTGTAATTTATTGATTAGCAATTAGTGTAGTTAATTGATTAGGCTGATTGTTGCTTAGGAAAATTATTTGGCTAGAGAGATTACTGTAATTGATTGATTGGTGTGATATTGGCTATATTGATTATCCAAAATTGTTCCATTAATTAATTTAATCAACATACCATCTTAACAAACCTACCATCCCAAGAAAAAAATCCAATGCCAAACCACAACCTAAAGAGAAAGTAATCCCCACCAATGAACCACAAGACTCCTGCACATGCCTTAAATGCTACAAAACTCTAAAGGATAATTAAAACTCCATCAAACATTCTCTATGTAACAAATATGCTCATCATGACTGCTTGGGATTACCCGAGCAAATGATTCAATACCCAGAATCATCCAATGAGTTTTCATATCTCTGCAAATCATGCAGACCCAAACTGGATCTGTTTGAAAGAGTTGATACCATAAAAACACGAATAACATCCCTTGACACCATAGTAGCATCCTTGGACGCCTTAAAAGAAAGATTATCCAACCTTGAAAAAAAAGACACAACGCAAAAACCTGAACATCAAATAGCTACAAACCACATCTCTACCCAACAGCCACAACCCAATCCACAACCCAATCCACAAAAAAACATAAGCCAGACAAATAATGATATCCCAATCCACATCAGAGAAACTGTTGAGCATGAACGGAAATGTCCAAATGCCATCTTATTTGGTCTAGAGCAGTGGCCCCCAACCTTTTTTGTGCCGCTGCCCGGTACTGGTATCACAAAATGATCTGCGGCCCGGTACCAGCATCAGCACGCATGACAAGGCAAGGCGAGCCAAGTGACTGGCCAGCCAGCCATCCCCGCTTCTCCCCACCACCTTCAACCCCTCCTTTGTACCTTTGTCGATGGGTTTCGCTTTGGAACGGCTTCGGGACGGTCGCTCGGCTCGCCTTGTCTTGGGTGCTGAAAGAATCCTCGCGCCTTAGTTTCATTTGAAGCCCCCCCCCTTCAATGAAACTAAGGTGCGAGGATTCCTTCAAACGCCGCTTTCCAACCGGAAAAGCTTACCCAGAAGCACTTTCTTGCCAAACAGGATGGTGGCGCCCAGCAACCGGTGGCCCGGTAGGAAATGTTCCATGGACCGGTACCGGTCCGCGGCCCGGTGGTTGGGGACCCCTGGTCTAGAGGACATCAATGATAATGATGACATCACAACTGTCTGAAACATCATCAGTTGATTATCAAGCATCAAGCATCTCCCCTGATGAAATACTTGACATTTCCCACATTGCCAAGAGCTCAAAAACAGAGATGGCTCTGTGGTCCCACGCTTCTGCAGGGTCATTTGCAAAAATGAGTCAAGCATACGTAAATTCATTTACACTATAAATTCACTTGCCAAAACCAACATGAACCATAAGAACCTCCGTTGTCACCCTAACCTAACCATACAGCAACATGCCTGCTCCTGTGTACTCCGCACTGAACTCAAAAACCATCTAGACAATGGAGAGAAGGACCTGTACATTGACTACCATGCTGACTGTATCAAAAGTAAGTCACACAACCCGCAACTCAGCTTTAACCTTCAACCACAACCCTACCTCAACCAATCCACCATCACCCAAGACTAGGCACGCACGCCCCTAACTACCTCAATTCCAACTACTGCTGGCCTTAAATGCAAGCTACCCAATGCAAGAAGCCTTGCAAATAAAATACCTGAATTTCTCCTCTTACTAAATATGGCTAAATTCGACATCATATTTGTCTGTGAAACATGGCTCAACGCATCTCTCCCTGACTCGATTACCACAGTAAGAGACTATCATGGTTACCAATCATGAAATTCGTAGAGGAGGTGGTGTTGCTATCTTCTATAAAAAGTCCCTACATCTAAAAAACATCCAAGTTGCCCAGGACCTTGCTCTTCCTGAGACCATCATCTGTGAACTATCCTTAAATATCACATTTCAATTCTTACTAGGTTACAGAGCACCTGATTATGACATTGAACATGTAAACAAGCTAAATATACTACTAACATGGGCAGCAGCCTGCCCACATGCTTTTATCTTTCTTGGTGACTTCAATCATAGGATCATTAAATGAATGTAAACTGAACCCATACATGCAACCTTCTACAATGTTGTTACAAATATGGGACTGGAGCAACTAGTAACCAACAACACTGGACTAAACAACTGCTTCAATCTGATCTTCTGCAATAGTTTGACAGAATACAAACTAAAGAACCCTTTTCCAGCAGTGACCACAATATGATTGGCTTTTGTCTCAACATATGCCCACATAAAAATCATCACAATGACATAATCCCCAATTATAACTTCAAAAAAGGCAACTATGATCTTATAGACAATGATCTTTCATCCCTTGATTGGCAATCTCTATTCACTGGATGCAATACTGTTGAAGACCATTACAACATATTTTTACTTGAAGTCAAAAGAGTCATCAAACTATATGTACCAACAACAATTCCCAAAACAAAACAAAAAACAGATTACCCATAACAATAAGGAAACTTCAATCCAAAAAGAGATCACTCTGGTGGAAAAACAAATCTGGTAATGTTGCCAATTTCCAAAGCCGATACAAAAATTTATGCCACCAGATAAAGACTGAATGCACCAATTATCACATTAAACAAGAGGAAAACCTTCTATGCACCAATTCCACCCGTGCTTTTTACAATTTTGTAAACAACAAACTAAAAGACTCAAGGTCCATCCCACCCCTGATAAGACCTAATGGTAAAGACTGCAACGACGACACCATTAAAGCCAACCTCTTTAACACATTCTTCGGCTCAGTATTTGTAAACAGCAATGGATCATGCCCAGTATTTCCTAGCCGAACCACAGACAACTAAAATGATCTAATACATATCAATTTTACAGAAGACAATGTTGAAAAAGCACTATGCAATCTAAAACCACCTCTATCTATTGGACCGGATGGAATATGTGCCTACTTCTTAAAAAAGCTATCCACTGCCATAGCCGAACCTCTAAGCATAATCTTTGAAAAATCTTTCAGGACCAGCTCCTTGCCTAACCTATGGTCATCCCCATCTTCAAAAAGGGAGAGCCCAGCCTAGTTGAAAATTACAGACCAATCTCCTTATGCTGTGTCACCTGTAAAGTCATGGAATCAATTCTTAACCAATCCATTATCCTCCACTTAGAGACAAACAACCTACTCTCCAATAAACAAATTGGTTTCAGGAAAAAACTATCCTGCAATCTGCAACTCTTACACTGCAAAAATATATGGACTACACAACTCGATCAGGGCAAAGCAATAGACGCAATCTACATAGACTTCTGTAAAGCCTTTGATTCAGTGGTACACGACAAACTCAAAATTGGGCGTGTCCTATCAAATTCTGTCAATAGTGGTGTCTCCCAAAGCAGTGTTCTAGGACCAACTCTCTTCATACTCTACATAAATGACCTCTGTGGTCATATTAAGAGCAACTGCGTTCTCTTCGCTGATGATGTAAAGCTATTCAACACCACAGACAATACTGCTACCCTTCAAAAAGACTCAGAATGGTCAAACAAATGGCAACTTCAAATCTCAACAAATAAATGCTCTGTCTTACCTATTGGCAAAAAAAATCAGAAAGTAAAATACAAGCTGAATAGTCAAGACCTTGTTGATATTCCAAATTCTGTCAAGGACCTTGGAGTACTCATCTCTAATGATCTAAGTGCTAGAGCCCACTGTAACTACATAGCCAAAAAGGCATCAAGAGTTGTTAACCTAATCCTACGTAGCTTTTTCTCTGGTATTATCACACTACTAACTAGAGAATACAAAACATTTACTAGACCAATACTTCAATACAGCTCATCAGTCTGGAACCTGCATCTGATATCTGATATTAACACAGCTGAGAAAGTCCAGAAATATTTCACAAGAAGAGTTCTTCACTCCTCTACTTGTTGTAGAATACCTTATGCCACCAGACTTGAAATTCTAGACCTAGAAAACTTTGAATTACGCCGTCTTCGATCTGATCTAAATAAAATCATACATTGCAACATCCTACCTGTCAATGAATACTTCAGCTTCAACCATAACAACACAAGAGCACACAATAGCTAGAAATTCAAGGTTAACCACACCAAACTTGATTGCAGGAAATACGACTTCAGCAATGTCTGGAATACTCTACCTGACTCTGTGGTTTCTTCCCCAAACCCCAAAAACTTTAACCTTAGATTGTCTACTATTGACCTCACCCCTTTCCGAAGAGGTCTGCAGGGGGTGTGCAAAAGCACACCAACATGTGCTACCATCCCTGTCGTATTGTTTCTTTTATTTTTCTTATATGTACCCATTTCATGTATTCATAACTATGTATATACTTATACCTATTATCTTGTAAGCGATTGACAAATCAAAATAAATAAATAAATAAATAAAATAATTAGCGATATTGAATGTAATGGGATGTGTACCATTGGAGATTTCAATGCAATTGTAGATAGAACAAGGGATCACAAACATCATGATATAAGGAAAGGAAATAAAAGAATACTCCCGAAATCATTTTTTGATATGACTAGCGATTTAAATTTGCTTGACGCTTGGAGTGAAAGAAATAGTGAGGAAAACTACTATACATATTACTCAAATCGTCATAAAGCCTGGTCTAGGATAGACATGGTGTGGCTTTCAAAAGAAATTGACTCTGAAATCCAAAAAGTAGACTTTGAGACTAACCTCTGGGCTGACCATAATCCCATAATCTTACAATGAGGGGGCATAAGACCATACCAAGGTGAACATTTCAAAGGACAATTCTCAAAGAAAAAGAATTTAACTTAATGATGGAGAAAAATGGATCTCTTCTTTAAATTAAATAAACAAGATGACATATCCCCACAGATTCTTTGGGATACTGCAAAAACGTATGTGAGAGGTGTGACAATTTCCTATATGGCCAAGCAAAACAAGCTGAAAAAATGCTATCGGGAAAAGCTAGAACAGGACTATAAACAAATAGAGACGCTACACCAGAAAGAACTGAATAATAAAAGCTTGAAGAATAAAATGGATTTGCTTAAACAAAAATTATGTACTTTAGAAACAGAGATTAGCTCAACAACTCAAGCTAGCTAAACAGAAGTTTTTAGAAAATGCCAATAAACCTGGACGGTTACTAGCACAAGAGTTAAGAAGACAAAGAGATAAACAATGGATTAATAAATTACAAGGTGAAGATGGGAAGGTATATTATGATGAAAATTCTAAGAAGGAATTTCCCAGAGGTTTTTTTGAAAAACTTTACATGGAAAATGAAAAACATCCAGAAGAAAAAATTATCTCCTACTTAAAGAAAGCTGAATTACCAAAGACTCCTGAGGAAATGAAATCAATGCTTAATGAAGAAATTAACTTGTCAGAAGTTGCCAAGGCAATTGACAAACCAAAAAATAACAAGGCATCAGGTCCAGATGGACTACCAGCCAAACTATATAAAGAACACCAGAACATTTTGAACCAACACCTATTGGAAGTTTTCAATGCAATGTCATTTGAGGCAAAAATACCGAAATCCTGGACTGAGGCCAATATTGTATTCATAAAAGAGAGGGTGCAGATCAAGCACAAATCCAATATTATAGGCCTATAAACCTCTTGAACGTTGATTATAAAATTTTATGATTATAGCTGAGGGATTCAAAAATTATTTGAATGAATTTATTCATGGTGACCAAAATGGTTTTTTACCAAAAAGGCAACCTAAGCATAATCTAAGAATAGTTCTAGACATTCCTGAATTTTATGAAGTACACAGTGATCAACAAGCAGCACTGCTATTCCTAGATGCCCAGAAAGCATTCAATAATGTTAATTGGCCATTTTTAATACAACAATTAAAATACATGGATATCAGCAAATATTTTCTAAACATAATTATGGCGATATACACATAAGAAGAAGCAAAAATAATAATAAATGGAGAACCAACAAATAACGTCAGCATACAGAAAGGCATGAGACCGGGTTGTCCTCTTTCGCCCCTACTATTTATGTTTACATTAGAGGTTTTAGCAAGAATAATTCGACAAGAGTCTTAGATAAAAGGGTTGGAAATTAAAAAAAGAAAATTTTAAATTGAAAGCATTTGGTGATGATTAGTTTTATTATGGAAAATCCTGAGCAAATGGGCCTGAAATTACTAGAAAAACTTAAGGAATATGGAGAGATAGCCAGCCTGAAAATAAATAAAGGCAAAATGAAAATTATAGCTACGAATATGACCAATAAACAAAAAGAAAATTTAGCCAAGAAATTAGATATCCAAATTGTCCGAAAAATAAGATACTTAGAAATTACCATTTTGGCACGCAGTTCAACAATCAAAGAAGATAATTATGAGACTCTACTGAAATAAATCAAAAAAGATCTAGAAAATTAGAATACTTTACAACTGTCACTAATAGGCATAATATCAGCAAATAAAATAAATATATTACCTAAAGTCTTATTTTTGTTTCAAAATATACCAATTAAATTGGGCAAATATTTTCAAAGATTTGAACAAAATGATGTTAAATTTTGTGTGGCAGGGTAAGAGACCAAGGATTAAATTGAAACATCTTCAAGATGCAAAGGAAAGGATGGTAAGGCTTCCCGGAATGGGAACTGAATTACCAGGTGGCTGCCTTGACATCGATCAAAGACTGGGTAAATTTAGATAACAAAAGACTCTTATAGAAGGGCATGACTTACAACAGGGCTGGCATGCATATTTATGGCTTGGGAGAATACGGCCCCTCAATATTTTCTGAGACACAAAATATGGCAAGCTTTAATTTTGATTTGGAATAAAATAAGACTGCAAAACTACATAGAAATACCAGGCTAGATATCACCATTAGAACAATAACATGCCTAAATTTATCCAACCAGGGAAAAGCCATCACATATAAAGCCATTATAACTGAGGAAGGTCAATTAAAACAAAGACAGGAACCAAAACAACAAGGAACAGCATTGGAATGGTGGGCCTATCTTCAAATACAGTCCAGATACAGAAGAGATAAAAAGAATGGGAAATTGTCAAGATACAATACTAGATAAAATATTTAACAGAACCAGAGTCAAAACAAATAAAGAAATTTTACAAATGCCTACTCAACCATAAAATGTATGAAGAACAAGTTAAAGAATCAATGTTAACCTGGGCTAGAGACCTTGGACATAGTATCAACCTAGACCAATGGCAACAAATTTGGGACTGAAATAAAAAGATAACTTTAGTGATATCTTATAAGGAAAATCTGTATAAGATGTTTTATAGGTGGCACTGGCCAGATTAGCAAAAATGTATGTACCCAATCATCCGTATGCTGGAAATACTCAAAAGAATGAGGTACTTTTTACTATATGTGGTGGGCCTGCAAAAAACACAGGTGTTTTGAAATAAAATTTGGTCATGGTTAGAGGAAACGTTGGGACTAAAAATTAGCTATACACCAGAGACATTTTTATTAGGAATAATTAAAGAGAACCTTAGTAAAGCAGACACTTACTCAACGATACCTGTTATTACCACAGCAAGAATACTCTTTGCTCAAACTTGAAAAACAAAAGAAATTCCAAATGATAATAGATAAGATTTTTCAATGCACTGAACTGGATAGTTTTACACTAGAATTGAAAGATCACAATAAATTAGAATATTATAAAATATGGAACAAATTCTACAGATGGAGGAATATGAAAGGAAGTTCATAAAACAAAAATTAGATTTTAAAGTGAAACAGAAATGAGATACAAGAATAAGATCTATAAAGGTATAAAGTTTAAATGTATAGACGTGTTCTGACCCAAACCTGGTTCCAAGAAAGTAAACACAAGACAAAGGTAACAGCACAACCTTTAACTGTTTCATTAACGAATCCTGTTTCTTCCCAGATAAAAGGCTGCTTCCAACTAATTAGCTCCAACAAGAAATAGCCTTGCCAAGTTTTTGCAAGGCTGCCAAGAACAACAGATAAAGTTCCTAAACAATAAATCAAAGAGTTTCCAAACACTAACTCAGATATTCTAACGTTCACCAGGCTCAAGTATCAAACTTCTTTGCCTTCTGCAAAGAACTGCAGTTTCTCAGCTGGCTTTTATCTTCTCAAAGAGGGGCCTTCTAGCCTTACTCCTGAGTCACTTGTGCTGCTGCTGCTGCTCTTTCCTTCAAGCAACCCTTCATGCACACACACTGGTCATGTGCTCCTCAGGAGCCTCTTCATCATTGCTGCCAGCCTCCACAATCTCCAAAGGCAGCATTCCACTCCCTGATGCTCCTGGGAAAGAATATATATTGTAGCAACGTTTCGACAGAATCTCATCTGCCATCATCAGGCTTCTGTACTGTGTCCGTCTGTGAGTCAGGCTCCCACAGTTGTTTCAGTTTTAAATTTGGGGCAGCCTATTGCTGTGCCAGAATGGTTTTTTCTTCATCCTGATTGGTTGGGAATCTTGGTCTGTGTTTATTGGTCTTGGAGTTTGCTGTGTTCTGCTTGATTGGTGTTCCTAATATCTTCTGTCTGTTTTTAGAAACAACAATCAAGCAGAACACAGCAAACTCCAAGACCAATAAACACAGACCAAGACTCCCAACCAATCAGGATGAAGAAAAAACCATTCTGGCACAGCAATAGGTTGCCCCAAATTTAAATCTGAAACCACTGTAAAAGTCTGACTCACAGATGAACACTATACAGAAGCCTGATGATGGCAGATGAGATTCTGCCGAAATGTTGCTACAACTTTAAAAGCACAACTACAATGACGTGGGAAAATACCCGAACAAAGCTGAATGCCATACATGTAAGTACCCGCGAAAACTTAAGAAAACATATATATGTGTGTGTGTGTGTGTTGTGCCTGGAAGGGTTGAGCCTGCTGTGAGTTTTGAATCTGATGCATCTGAAGACGGAAGGTTTGAGCCTGCTGTGAGTTTGGAGTCTGATGTATCAGAGGACATAGGTGTGAGTGATGAGGAGGGTTTGGCATTGGAATTGGAGCCTGCTCTAAGGAGAGATGCAGACATGAGCCAGGAGGATGAGAGAGTGTCGGAGACAGCGTTTGAGACCTGGTGACATCATCTGGAGGGGGCTCAGCACAAGGTGGAGGTTCAGATGGATCACCATAACTTGGAACATTTGTCCACTGCCAAGAAGTTGAACCAATGACAGATCCGGTGGTCGTTTTCTTTGCTAGGTTCAACTTTTCAGTCACATACATTCCCAGTGGACAAAATTGGAGAGCGGATGCCCTGTCTCGTAAACCTGAGTACATTGGTCCTGAGAACCCTCTTCCTCCACGTACGGTGCTGCCACCGGAATCTTTGGCCGTTATTCAAGACCAGGTGAATTTGAGGGCTCGAGTAAGAGAGGCGCAGCGCTTAGACGCTTGGTCACAGCAAAGAATGGGGGAAATTGAACCTGACTCCCCATGGACTCTAGAGGAGGGCTTCCTACGACATCGAGGACTATTGTACGTACCCACCAGGATGCTTAGAGCCCTCATCATGATTCAATGTCATGACAATCCTGCTGCTGGCCATTTTGGCTTCTTTAAAACTCTTCACCTGGTCACACGGACTTTTTGGTGGCCTCGAGTCCAACATGACGTCTTTTCTTACGTCGCCTCTTGTATTACGTGTCGACAAGCGAAGGCTGCGTCAGGTGCGCCTCCTGGACTTCTTCAACCACTACCGACTCTGAACTGACCCTGGGGGGCAATCTCTATGGACTTTTTAACACACTTGCCCTCGTCATCGGGTTATACGATAGTACTTGTGGTGGTTGACATGCTCACCAAGATGGCCCATTTCATCCCATGTAGAAGGTTACCATCGGCTCGTGTTACTGCCTGGCTTTTCATACAACACGTACTCCATTTACATGGCTTACCGGACAGAATTGTTTCCGATCGCAGTGTTCAGTTCACCGCTCAATTCTGGAAGAGCCTAATGAATGCATTACGGGTACAAGTATGTTTAGCGTCGGCGCACCATCTGGAAACGATGGTGGGACTGAGAAAGTAATTGGCATCTTCGCCCAATACCTCAGATGTTTTGTTAATCAATGGCAAAATGACTGGGTGACCTATCTTCCATTGGCAGAGTTTGCTTTTAATAATTCTCAGCACACCTCCACCCACATGATGCCTTTTTACGCAAATGTAGGTTACCATCCGAGGTTTTTCCCCCGTCAATCGTAGATTCTCCAGTTCCAGAGACACGAGACTTTTTGTCTGAATTACATGCCGTGCATCAATTGATTTCCAGACAATTGGAACGAGCAAAAGCAGATTATAAACGTTTCACGGATCGTTCACGTCGGGCGATGCCTCCGTTGGCTGTGGGAGACAAGGTATGGTTGTCTGCGAAGCATCTCTGGGTTGATCGTCCGATTAGGAAGTTGGATCATCACTTTATTGGTCCCTTCCCTATCGAGGCAGTTATTAATCCTGTGGCTTATCGGCTCACCCTACCGCGCTCCATGTGCATTCACCCTGTTTTTCATCGCTCCCTTTTGGTACCTGACACCCCATCATGTACTCTCCATTCTACAGACGGTACAGGTTCTCCATCTGGGCCCAGCACTGATCCTGTTATGGAAACCACAGTGGTCGGCATTTACGATTCACGATGGCTAAAGGGACAATTTCAGTACTTCGTAGGGAGGCTGGAAAACAAAACAGAGATTTGTTCCCGGCAGGATGTGTCCAAGGTGCATGCCCCAGACCTTATTCGGATATATCATGCACAATTCCCCTCGAAACCACACCCTGATCGTCAGACTTGGGGGAAGGGCCCTGCGGTGAGGGATAGTGTTGGGACTGGAAGGGTTGAGCCTGCTGTGAGTTTTGAATCTGATGCATCTGAAGATGGAAGGTTTGAGCCTGCTGTGAGTTTGGAGTCTGATGTATCAGAGGACACAGGCGTGAGTGATGAGGAGGGTTTGGCATTGGAATTGGAGCCTGCTCTAAGGAGAGATGCAGACGTGAGCCAGGAGGATGAGAGAGTGTTGGAGACACGATCATCTCCAGAATCTTCCACTTCATTCATACCTCAGGTGTCAGCAGCTGATCCACAGAACATGCCAGAGGCTCCGAGTGATGACGAGTCTGACGGATGTTGGCTTGATGTTAGGACTAGAAGAAGATTGAAATGTCAATCACAATTTGAAAAGAAACATCAAGCCAGAGATTAATTAGAGAGACTGACACGCCCCTACAGGGGATATAAGGAAGCGTGCTAGCTCTTAATCCTTGTTCGAAGCAAAGTGTCTTTTAGTTTGGAAAATGCGTCTGACTCTCTCGGCTGCAGCGTCTTGATTTATGGTTAGTTCGGACTTGCCAGACAGATTCCAGGAAGACTTCCAAGGACTGTGTAAACAGAAGCAGTTAACTCTGCCGTGTCTGGGTTTGTCTGTTTGAGCATTTGAACTTTGGAACTTTGGATTTTCACCTGTGGATACAGGTGAGACAGAACATTTGTGTGTGTGTGTGTGTGTGTGTGTATGTATGTGTTTTCGTAGATATTCATGGGTACAGGTATGCAGGTCTTTGCGTGTTTGGGTCAAGAAATGACAATACAGCCAACCTCCCCACCAGTATATATATGAAGATGGCAGCTCTGATCATGCTTTGCTTGCACAAGCACGAAGCCGAAAGCACCAGCCTGAAGATGGCGAGTGGGACCTCGTTGAAACGTTGCCAATGTGCTCTCAATCTTACACAGGAAAAGTCCCGAACACACCAAGATCTGCGTGTGTGTGTGTGTGTGTGTGTATTATATAAATGTTTGTATTTCCTTATGATTTTTTTATAATGTAAAATGTAAAAACTGAAATGTATGTCAAAGAAAGTCCACAAAATTTTTAATGTTTATTTTCAATAAAAAATTTTAAAGAAAAGAAAAGAAAGTTCAATCCTATGTAGTGGCAGATGTTTCTCTTCTTGGACAAAAAGAAAATATAACTGCTGCGAACATCATGTAGGGTCAGGAAGGGCATCTGGCCAGTAAATGCTCAGTTCCAGTTGCCCTGACTGTACCCCAAATTAAGGGTCATGAAAAGAGAATTTTAAGAAGATCAGGAGAAGAGGTAGAAAAAGAGAGAGAGATGTATATTCACTTAGTTTTTCTTATGGTGTAATTCACTGCATAGTGTTGTTCTTATCAACTGATTGTTTGAAGGACCATTTCTCCTGTATTACATCTACCTGGCTTACCATGGTGGAAGGCAGTGCATGCTAAGAATCTTATTAAGGATTGTCCTCTGGTGGAAGTATTAAAAGGGGACTTCTCAGTGGTGGCCCTTTTGGTATGAACCATCATTTCTCCCCAACATCCTGCTCCTTTTCTGAAAGGCCCTAAAAATGTGGCTTTGTCAGCAGGTCTGGGGACCACAAATGGAAACAGAGCCAATCAAGTGGCTAATCTAATTGGGTTGTTGTTGCCATGGGGAGGGTTGGTTGAGGGAATAAGGTTTTTTTTAATGTTTTTATTGTATGGTAGATCTTTCAAATTTTTAAATGTTATAAGCTGCCCCTATGTGTCAGTTGGACAGCTATATAAATTTGTTTAGAATAGAATAGAATAGAATAGAATAGAATAGAATAGAATAGAATAGAATAGAATAGAATAGAATAGAAATACTTTATTGGCCAAGTGTGATTGGACACACAAGAAATTTGTCTTGGTGTAAATACTCTCAGTATACATAAAAGAAAGGATACATTCGTCAGGAGCCAAGAACCATAAGGTACCACACTTAATGATAGTCATAGGGTATAATAAGCAATCAATCATACTAGGAAACAGTCAATATAAATCGTAAGTATACAAGCGACAAAGTTACAGTCATACAGTCACAAGTGGGAGGGGATGGGTGATAAGGAGTGATAACAAGATTAACAGTAATAATAGTGCAGACTTTGTAATAGTTGAACAGGGTTGAGGGAATTATTTGTTTAGCAGGGTGATGTTGTTTGGGAAAAAAACTGTTCTTGTGTCTAGTTGTTCTGGTGTGCAATGCTCTATAGCGTCATTTTGAGGGAAGGAGTTGAAGCAGTTTATGTCTGGGATGTGAGGGGTCTGTAAATATTTTCACAGCCCTCTTTTTGACTTGTGCACTATACAGGTCCTCGATTAAAGGCAGTTGGTAGTAATTGTTTTTTCTGCAGTCCTAATTATCCTCTGAAGTCTGTGTCTATCCTGTTGGGTTGCAGAACCAAACCAGACAGTTATAGAGGTGCAGATGACAGACTCAATCATTCCTCTGTAGAACTGGATCAGCAGCTCCTTGGGCAGTTTGAGCTTCCTGAGTTGGCGCAGAAAGAACATTCTTTGTTGTGCTTTTTTGATGACTTTCTGATGTTAGGTGTCCATTTTAGGTCATGTGATATAGTAGAACCTAGAAATTTTAAGGTCTCTACTGTTGATACAGTGTTGACTAATATTGTAAGAGGTGGTAGTATGGGAGGGTTTCTTCTAAAGTCTACCACCATTTCTACGGTTTTGAGTGTGTTCAGTTCCAGATTATTCCAGTTACACCATGAGGTAAGTTGTCTTGAATGAGACCAATCACTGTTGTGTCATCAGCAAACTTCAGTATTTTAGCAGATGGACCGTTTGAGATGCAACCATTGGTATATAGGGAAAAGAGAAGTGGAGAAAGCACACAGCCTTGGGGGATCCCTGTGCTAATTGTACAGGTATCAGGTGTGATTCTTCCTAGCTTCACCTGCTGCTTCCTATCTGTTAGGAAGCTTATGATCCACTTACAAGTGTGTTTAGTTACCGCTAGTTGATTTAATTTACTTAGAAGAGTGTTTGGACTGATGGTATTGAATGCTGAACTGAAGTCTACAAAGAGGACCCTTGCATAGGTATTTGGAGATTCAAGGTGTTGTAGGATGTAATGCAGAGCCATGTTAACAGCATCATCTGGTATGCAAACTGCATGGGATCTAACAGCAGATCCACAATGCTTTTCAGGTGGGACAGCACAAGCGTTTCAAAGATTTTCATAATGTTAGAGCAACTGGTCTGTAGTCGTTCAGTTCCTTGATGGAGGGCTTCTTTGGCACTGGGATGATAGTAGAGCGTTTGAAGCAGGAAGGAACATAGCACATCTCTAGTGATCTATTGAAGATTCAGGTGAAGATGTGGGCCAATTGGTCAGCACAGACTTTTAAGCAAGAAGGGGTTATCTTGTCTAGCCCTGGTGCTTTTCCTGGCTTTTGTCTGTGTAATAGATCTTGCACTTCTTTTTCTGTGATCACCAGAGGTTGTGAACCCAATGGATGGGGCCAGTTGTAGGAGGCTTGGCTGTTGTTGGTGTGTTTGAGATGTGGGTTGTGGAGATAGGTGGCTGTCATTTCCTTTCAAACCTGCAGTAAAACACATTCAGGTCATCTGCTAGTTGTTGATTTCCTTCTGCCTGGGAAGGAGGTTTGCTGAAGCCAGTAATGTTTTAAAGAGTTTTCCGCATGTTTGCTGGTTTGTTTGACTGATTTCTTAACTTTTCAGAGTAGCTTCTTTTTGCTGCTCTGATCTCTCTCGTTAAATTTCTGGCCTGATTGTATAGCATTCTGTCACCTTTTCTGTAGGCTTCCTCTTTAAAACGACATAGCTGGGACTTCCGGTTTGAAGGGCTTCGGCGACAGACAGAAATCCGCGATCGTGCGCAGTTTCTGTCTGGGCTCATTGCTGGAGCGCCCCGAGCTGCTGGTTTCGGGGCTAAGCCACCCCATAGAGGTGGTGAAGAGGGGAAAGACTGCCAGCAGGG
This sequence comes from Pseudonaja textilis, assembly GCF_049901715.1. NCBI lineage: Eukaryota > Metazoa > Chordata > Lepidosauria > Squamata > Elapidae > Pseudonaja > Pseudonaja textilis. Next base: position 47,262,599 of record NC_142008.1, on the reverse strand, counting down.
TTGAGGAGAGCCGCATCTCTCCTCCTCAGCTGGCCATTACTGCCTTTCCCGAAGGCGGTTGTAGCGGTGGTCAGAAATGGCCACCACAAAGGAGAACTTGACCGGAAAAGAATGTGCAGGAGGAAGATAAGAAGTGAAAGTTTTGGCTGACCAGGTTAAATTGTAAAAGCAACAACTAAGGTACCCTGGAATTTAAACTTACAAAAAATAACATCACTCCCAAAGAAGAGTCGGAAGCAGCGAAGGAAAGTGAAAAGGGAAAGGTTTGGCTTTTTTTTCTTCTCTCTCCTTCCCTATACTGACTACTAAGAGACTTAAATAAGAAATCAGAAAAATCTGCTTTGACATCAATAGGCAATTAAGCTGAAAATAAAACAAAATGCCAAAGGGATAATAAAGATTTCTGGACATTAAAAATTTTCTTTTTCATAAGCAGGAAGGGAGAGGAAAAGAATAAGGGCAGGATCTTGAAGAGGGAGGAGACTGCCTGGAATTAAAAAAGAATCTACAGTAAAACTTCAACAAGACTTCTAAAAGATACATTTTAATTGAAACTTTGCAACTAAATAGTAACCCCAGGAAGAGAAAGTGAAAAAAAGAGTAAAAAGAAACAGCTTGCATGTATTTGGATTATTTGGTGATCTTTGGATTCTTGGTTATTATATTTGAATGACTAAAATCAATCGGGTGGTTATTTAAAAATTTATACAATGGAAACACTTCTGGATGAATTGAAAATGGAACTTAAAAAGTACAAAGAAGATGCACAAGAAGAGAAGGGTTCTTTTGGCTTCGTTTTTCAATTCTTAGAAATGGAGATTTGGAACTTTGAGAAACAACAAGAAAAGACTGCAAAACAAGAAGACTGGGACAAAGAAGAAGCCATCTTTAATGAACAAGTAATTCTATGTGGGGAAGAAAAAGGAAAGTGGGGAAAGAGAATGGAGAATTTAAGACTTAAAAAACAACCAAAGAAAAGAAAAATAATTTGAAAAATAAGTATAATACTGGAAAGCAACAGAAAAGGGGAATACAGAAGAGAGAAATAGAGGTAGAGAGACAAGGGAGTAAAAAGGGGAGAGAGAAGAAGAGAGGGAAGAAGGAAAGGAAAAGAAGTTACAAAGGACTGGAGCAAGATATAGAGAAACAGGACCTATTTAGAGATAATAGGTGAAAATCTAACTGAAAAGGGGATTCTGTAAAGGTACATAAGATTGTATTGTTATATTAGTAATAGAAATAACTTTAGAAAATTGGAAACAATGTATGATTAAAATGAGGGATAAAATAGTGTAATTTAGTGAAATGTTTGTGAATAAAATAAGTGAAATAAAATAAATGAGAAAATTGAATTAGGAAGGAACGGGAACATTTTAATTAGTTAATGTTTTAAAAAATATAAGTGAAGGGGGGAGGGAATTAACATGGAAAGCTTATAATGGTTCCCATAGAAGTATGATATTTAATTGAAAAGTAATGTTAAAGATGTTAAGACTTTAATGAATATTAATATTAATGATAGAATTGAATTGGAATGGAATGTTGTTTTAATTATATACATTTATATTTTTTTCTTTTTTTAAGAATACAGTGTGTATTTTAAGAATGTACCAAACAGAATCCGAATGGAAGTTATGTATTATATTGAATGTTACAACTTTAGGGAAAAGATATAAAGGCGTCATACTCCAATCAGTAACTACAGGAGAAATTTTGTTTAATGAGAAAATATAATAGATAATTGAAACAAGACAGACAAAAAATATAAATACAATGATTTGAATTGAGATGAGATAATTAAAATAAAATTGAGAAAATTAAAAGTGGAGAGAAGCTAAGCAGAAAATGTAAAATAGTAAGATATGGAATAGAATATAAAAATGAGCATGAACCTGAATTTGTGTCTGTACAAAGAAATGTAACCCAGGATTACGCTACTTTCAAAAAAGATGCTTTATTTGTATTTTTTTTTCTCTTTGTGAAAACTCAAATAACATTTACAAAAACAAAAAACAAAAAAACGACGTAGCTGCTTAAGTTTAGCTGTGAACCAAGGTTTATTGTTACTATATATTTGCAGGTTCCTTGTTGGTACAGATAAGTCTTCGCAGAAGCTAACATGATGTTACAGTATCTGTGAGCTCATCTAGGTCAGCAGAGGCATCTTCAAAAACATTCCAATCAGTGCAATCAAGGCAGGCCTGGAGTTTCAGCTTTGCCTCATCCGACCAAGTCTTCATCGATTTAATTGTTGGTTTCATGGTTTTAAGTTTTTGTCTGTAGGCAGACAATTCTTCAGTTAAATGTTCTTATTCCAATTCTTACTTTGTAACAGAATAATAGATTTGGAAGGGGCCTTGAATGTTTTCTAGTCCAATCCCCTGCTCAGGCAGGAAACTCTATACCACTCCAAACAAATGGTTATTCTTCTTAAAAATCTCCAGTGTTTGAGCACCCATAACTTCTGAGGCAAGTTATCCTCCATCAACTACTGTCTTTATCGAAGTTTCCACTTCTCAACTGTTTTTGTTTTATTTAACTTAAACTTTTCTAGCTGTATTTGTTTTCAAGTTGCCCTTTTCCCAAGTTTATTTGCACCTTTCACAAAATAACTTTAAAAAAAAATATTTTCCTTTTTAAATTGGTGACCATTAATTCTTAAATCTGTAAACAATGTAACTGTGTATGTCTTTGTTTTTTGCAGCAGTTTCATTTTTTCCTTACATTTAAGATTGGCAACAGGAAGAGGTAGGCAAGCAATTAACCCAATTGTACCCAATTTACTTGGAATTTTGAAAATATGGAAAAATACTCTGAATAAGTTGATTATTTTAGAAAAGTAATGTAAGAATTTCTGAAGCAATTTCTGCAAAACTTGGTGTGTTATCTCTGATTTTGTTCTACCTTTCTTTCAAAATTTATAAAATTAAAACTAATAAAAATAAAACTTCTTAAAAGGCTATTTGTTTTTGTTTTTTTAAATGAGAGGCTGAGGCTTGTTTTTCCCATTTTTTGCTTAAGAGGTGGAAATGAGCAAGAAAAGATTATCTTCCAAACTGAGGTGGCTAGCTTTATTTCTATAGCTAAGATTCTGGGAAGCCCTAACCCAGTTAGTAAGTTCAAAAATGCTACTGAAAGAAATTCTAAAGGAATTCTGATACACTCTAAGTATGAGATGGCATAATAGAAAAAGCATATTAAACATTTCAGGAAACTGAAACATAGATTCTGGCCCACAATTACTTAAAGTGTAATTGAAATCTACAGAATGGTTTTATATGCTGCACTCATTGGTTGTTGCTTTAATTTCTGCCAAACATTAATAAAGTTTTGATTTTTTTTTTGTGCAAATATGAGTCTACTGCTATGTTAAAGATTGCTTTAAAAACTGAAATGGGAGGATTCTTTGCCCAGGAATATAATAAATAAGTAATAGATGGCATGAAAGTTGGGGAGATGAATTAACTGGCTTACATAGAAATAGCCACAAATGCCTTTTGGGAATCTCCTGAAATGGCCTTTTCATTGTTGCCTTGTGATCACTGTCATGCCAGATTCATTCAGATACAGATCCTGTATGAAATGCTAATAATAAATATCCTCAGAGGGTACAATCTCCAGACATACATTATCTCTTGGGAAATTAAACTATTTTACTTTGCAGCTATTGACAAACACTTTTTCCAATTAACATGGTGACAATTAAAATATTAGCAAGCATATTAGGGTGCATGTAAGAATGTTCTTTTTCCATTAAAATAAATAACTTTACAAATACCTATCTGAAGTTGTAGCAATCAAACACTGCTTCGAGACTTGGCATAAATAGCTTATGGGAAATAAAAGTTCTGATTAACTAAGTGCAGAACAAGAACAAAAACCCCACCAAAATTTCAGTTAAGTCCCAGAACCCCTTCACAAGTTTCTCCCATTATTTGTAATTGTGAATGAGATATTAAAGGTGTGTGTGTGTGTGTGTGTGCATGTGCGCATGCATGTGTGCGTGTATAATGTGTGCATACATGTATTTGCACTGGTCCTCCCGCAAACATGCTATGGTCAAATGCATTCTTTCTCCAGAACGTTGATCACATTTAATTTAATCCATAAGGAAGATTCTTATACTGTTCTCACCTCCAGAAGAATGAACTTTCAATGAAAACTAAGCAACTTCCCCAGCTACCTCACCTCCAAGGTATTTATTGGAAAATGAAGATGGGTTTATTTGTTCACCAACACTTTCCCTATAGTTGTCAGCTGCATTGATATAATAGATGCATTATTTAAACCCTTCCACTTATTATTTTTACTCTCTACTTTATTAACATTTTAATTTTGTATTTTTCCATATTTATTATCGCAACTGTGACACTACTTCGACATTTAAAAAATTAAAAACTGTAAAAATGAGCAAGACAGATAGCAGATCCATGTTTCTTGTAGTGTCTTCACAGCTCAAAAGGGGAATAATCGTTGAATTTCAATTACTTTAAAAAAAATCAATCTCTCCCATTAATACACAAAAAGCATAATTTGTAAAAAATGTTATCAAATAATCAACTTTGTATCTGTCTAAATAAATCCTCTGAAAACCCAATTTAACTTATCATTTCATATAAAGTCTATTTTCATGATTAATGGATTGATCTGATATCCAATCTACAGTCTCACACTCAGCTGACCTCTCGACGAAGAACAAATTTGCACATGATTTTTAACATCCACATTGTGTTGGTTAGACCCTGTGAGCTAAATAATCACACTATGTTAACAATAGATTTTTGCCTAGTCAGTTGAGGAAAATACTACAGATGTTAAGCAGAAGTTAGATTACACTGTTAGGAAAAAATAAATGTTTTCCCAAGTTAATCTCACATTGATCTAACAAGGCATTGTTACGTTCTTAAACAGAAAGCATACTGAAGAATCACTCCATACAGGTTATTTTTTATTGCTAAACATTATTGTAACAGTAATATTACTGTTGACATATGTCTTCCTTTGCACATGCATGAATTCACTTTTATACTTGCATGTGCTTGGTGTACATGGTAATGGTTCTTCAGAACTAGTGGAACCAGGCCAAAAGAAATAGAATGTTATCTTCAACTAAAAAATTGTGAGTAACTGTCTATTTGGGGCATTCCTGTCTTGAGCCTAACACATGCTTATGAAGGCCTTTCTTCAATTTTGGAGGAAAGGAAACTTATACAGAACCAATGATATGGCAGACAGTGATCTAACTCTGCAATTTTTTTTACTGGCTTGAGTGATATTATACTGTTTTGCTACAGCAAAAGTTCCTTCTTGTGATCCTGAACTGTGCTTCATTTGTTCCCATTTTTTCAGTTTAAATGTTGTAATGTAGCACTCTCAGTTGACAGTGGTGTCAAGAGCAAGGAAATCCATGTAACCTGCATCATTTGCATTAAAAAAGCTGTCTCCATGAGCTTTCATATTGAAAACTGAATTTTTATTTTGTTTTTCATGGATATTCCATGGTTTAATGATATATTCCTGGGTCATAAAAATGAGGCCATGATTCATTGGCTAGCACAGTGCTGTAAAGGAATCCCTCATCTTCATTTTTAAATAGTACAATAACTTGCTGGCAAATTTCAGTTTTTACCATCAACATGCAAGGAACCATCTTGTACTAACTTTCCATTACTGAAGATGTTCACACTTCTTCCTATGAATGCCAGGACTAACAGTAGGTTTCCTTTGAGTGACGTATAGATTGTCCTTCATTGGCTCATCCATGTTTCTTGTGTGAAACTCATTGGTTGCTGCCACAGGTCATTCATTTCATTCTTCATCACACAAATCAGCCATTCTTGGTTCATTATGTTTACATTTTTGGGCCCAATGATGATCAGTATTCACATGAACACAGTCATCAGGGATAAATTTAAATATTTATTTATTTTTATTTGTCAATTGCTTACAAGATAATAGGTATAAGTAAAAACATAGTTATGAATATATGGATACATATAAGAAAAATAAAAAAAATAAAAAAGAAACACTAGGACAGGGACGGTAGGCACGTTGGTGCGCTTATGCATGCCCGCTACAGACCTCTTAGGAAAGGGGTGAGGTCAATAGTAGACAGTCTAAGGTTAAAGTTTTTGGGGTTTGGGGGAAAAAAAACCACAGAGTCAGGTAGAGTATTCCAGACATTGACCACTCTGTTGCTGAAGTCATATTTCCTGCAATCAAATTTGGTGTGATTAACCTTGAGTTTGTATCTATTGTTTGCTCTACTGTTGTTATGGTTGAAGCTGAAGTATTCATTGATAGGTAGGACATTGCAATGTATGATTTTATATACTATACTTAGATCAGACCGAAGGTGGTGTAGTTCTAGGTTTTCTAGGTCTAGAATTTCGAATCTGGTGGCATAAGGTATTCTGCAATGAGTAGAGGAGTGGAAAACTCTTCTTCTTTCTCAACTGTGTTAATATCAGATACGTAATGTGGGTTCCAGACTGATGAGCGGGTATTCGAGTATTGGTGTAGCAAATGTTTTGTATGCTCTAGTTATTAGTGTAATATTACCAGAGAAAAAGCTACATAAGATTAGGTTAACAACTCTTGATGCCTTTTTGACTATGTAGTTACAGTGGGCTCTAGCACTTAGTCATTAGAGATGAGTACTCCAAGATCCTTGACAGAGTTTGGATCATCAATAAGGTCTTGACTATTCAGCCTGTATTTTATTTTCTGATTTTTTTTGCCAATATGTCGTTCAGAGCATTTATTTGTTGAGATTTGAAGTTGCCATTTGTTTGACCATTCTGATACATAGTCAAGGTCTTTTTGAAGGGTAGCAGTATTGTCTGTGGTATTGAACAGCTTTACATCATCAGCGAAGAGAACGCAGTTGCTCTTGATATGATCACAGAGGTCATTTATGTAGAGTATGGAAAGAGTTGGTCCTAGAACACTGCCTTGGGGGACACCACTGTTGACAGGTACAGAATTTGATAGGACGCTCCCAATTTTGACCATTTGTTGTCTGTTTGACAGGAATGCTTCTATCCAGTAATGCAGGTGTCCTGAGATACTATAAGATTTTAGTTTTAGGGGTAGTTTGTCGTGTACCACTGAATCAAAGGCTTTACAGAAATCTATGTAGATTGCATCTATTGCTTTGCCCTGATCCAGTTGTGTAGCCCATATGTTTTTGCAGTGCAAGAGTTGCAGATTACATGATAGTTTTTTTCCTAAAACCAAATTGTTTATTAGAGAGTAGGTTGTTTGTTTCTAAGTGGAGGATGATGGATTGGTTAATAATTGATTCCAGACCTTACAGGTGACACAGCATAAAGATATTGGTCTGTAATTTTCAATTAGGCTGGGGTCTCCCTTTTTGAAGATGGGGATGACTGTAGCTTGTGACCGTAGTTTTGGCAAAGAGATGGTCCTGAAAGATTTTCCAAAGATTATGCTTAGGGGTTCGGCTATGGCAGTGGGTAGCTTTTTTAAGAAGTAGGCACATATTCTGTCCAGTCCAATAGATAGAGATGGTTTTAGATTGTGCAGTGCTTTTTCAACAATGTCTTCTGTAAAATCAATATGTATTAGATCATTGTAGTTGTCTGTGGTTCGACTAGGATATACTGGGCATGATCCATTCCTGTTTACAAATACTGAGCCAAAGAATGTGTTAAAGAGGTTGGCTTTAATAGTGTCTTTGTTGCAGTCTTTACCATTAAGTCCTTTCAGGGGTGGGATGGACCTTGTTGTTTATAAAATTGTAGAAAGTGTGGGTGGAACACTTTTGGCAGCCAAAAAATCAGTCAAAGCACACAAACAATAAACACATTAAAAAAATTTCATGGCAACTTTCTGCCAAATAAAATTAAAGAACAGGAGCTAGCACCATCTGTTGGTGGTATATGTATGTGTGTACATGTGTGCATTCACATGCATACTACCTGATCATATTTCTGCATAACTCTCTTGTTGGGTATGGTGTAGGGTGTTTGAAATAGCAACAAAATGGTTGAACAATTGGCTTGTCAGAAAAAAATATCTGGCTCTAAGTATGGAACAGTTCTGACACTTTTCAGCCAATCCTCAGAGGATAATAAAGAAATAAGGACAAAATGAATGTATCCCTCATGGGCCTCCCCTTAAGAGTTTAAAAGCAAAATATTGATTTTGAGTTACCCTGCTTCAACTCAGCTTCACTCTCATGATCTTTTTATTCCCTGGAATATTTCTTTTGTTTTTAGGATTTTCTTTTCTTCAAGTCATGGTGAAATTGGCATGCTAACCTTCCTGTACCTAAAAACTGTCAGTTGACAGCCTGAAGATTTCCAGGCAACTCTAAGCATTTATGACATCTTTAGCGATGTATCTATTAGGTTCAAAACAGATAAAATGGATGAATTGTTTCAGACTAAAACCCTTGACAAAATCTCTCAGTGGTCATCCAAAATGGTCTCTTGGTGTTTTATAGAGCTTTTGCTTCCACCACAAATATCATCTTTCTGGATTCTCCACTTCGTGTTTGAACTCGATCTACCTGCTCCCAATTGCTTTAGCTGTCACTTGGATTGGCTGTGTCCATGGTATGGATGACTGAATATAATTGTTATGTGTGAAAAAAAAAGGGGGAGGAAGGTATTTTTATGTTTTAAATGGAACTAAGTGTACAGTATATTGCTCAATTATCCATGCACATTTTAGCTAATAAAATTTAAAATTAATTAATTTAATTTAGCAAAGTTATGCGATATTGTGGTGATTTTTAGGGATCTTCAGAATCAAAATTCAGTGGCAAGATGCTGAAATCTGGCAGCATTGTTTTCAGATTGCTTTGTGGGGAAGAAATAACCTCTATCCATTCCTTTAATACCTTGCCACTTACAGAGTTAAAAAAAGAAAATAAGAATTTTAATTTAAAATGCTGAATTTAAAAAACTAAAAGTGCAAGCTGTGTGGCTAAAATTATCTCTGCAAGGATGATGTGTTTGTTCAAGGTTTGAAGCACTTTTTCTAAATCTTTTTCAAGTGTTGTTTCAGCTATGTTCCTGTGAAGCTTTACTAAAAAATTCCTATGGACCTATAGAGGAATGGAGGAACAAAGGAAGGACCTATCTATCCCCTGTTGCTGTAATTACTATAGCATCCTAGCTACTATGGTACCTTAATGAAAAAAAGAAACAGGAAAGAGTTGAAGGATATATGTGGGAAGGAGATGTGAAGGCATCCATAGATGTATATATCTGGGGAAGCAAAAGAAAAGCACAGGGACTAGTGAGGAGGGAAAAACACTAAATGGAAAAACTAAGCTCTTAGTAGACTGATCCACATAGAGCCAAGCACTGAGCTGAGGACTTTCCTGAAAGATGGGGAGGACAAGGAGCAGGAGAATCAGGTGTTATAATAATTTTAACATACCATCCAGATACACTATAATTACACTGAAATTTCTGAAGTTGGCTTAAGATTCAGTGATAGAAGACAAGCCCTTTAGGCAGCAGTGGAAAATTGCCCATAAACACGTAATGATTGTTTGACTGGTTTTACTAATAAAAAAACATCCAATATAAAACATTAATAAATTACAATTAATTCATGGACAAAAATCTAATCAATTATTTTGCCCTGTTGCCTCCCATAAACAAATAAACTACCCTTCCACAATCTGATGTCATTTACATGGCTTTGAATTGTAACTAGAAGCCACTATTTTGATAGTAACCCTGATATTCAGGGTCAGAAAGGATCCTAAAATATAACAGGACTAAGTTCCACACTAAGCCATAGTTTCTTTAATCATGGTTCCCCGGATAGCCTCAGTTGTAACATAGCTCAGATATTACAATATCTGTGTTAAGACAATATTTATTTTATATGTGTTTAGATTAATGTGTCAACATCACAAAGAATTAATTCTCCTAAAATAAATCAGTTGAAAAGCTTGTGTATAACCAGTTCAGAACTCATAGTTTGCAAAATTTAAAAATGTTGATTTGGATTAACAGAGGATTTGGGGGTTGCCATTAGTGGCTATATTCCTTTAAACTGTTTTTTGAGCAATTCTGAAGTTTCTGAAATAAGAACAGATTCATGGGCTCTTAATTATCTGCAAATGGTTCTGATTAACAAGTGAATATGATATTTGCAGCACATTAAGATGGCAATATACAAATCACAGTTTTCAAAGGATTCAAACTACCACATGATTTAATCCTTTTAGACTATTTTTTTAAAAGATCACAATTACTTGTTTTTTATTTCTCCAGTACAAGATTGAGCTCATATCTTTTTATAGTGGGTCTAGTGCTATTTATTTTTATTTTTATTCACACATTGCACTAAGCACGATGAGTTTAATTCATAGATCTTTAAGACTATGGTTGGAACAGGCTATCCTAAACTGTAAATGAATTCAGTCATCACATTAGGACATGATGTAATAACAGTTTTTGAATAAAATATGATTTATTCAAGTGGCTCAACTGACATAACATATTAACCAAAACCAAACAAACCACCTTACAGCTTAGTCACAATTTACACTATCAACCATCTATGATATCAAAAATAAATGCAGGTCTATTAAACCTGATGTACAACTAAAATATAAAATTCATGTTAAAGCTATATTTTCTTGAAATCTATTGAGCAAACCCCTCAATAGCAAAATTATTTTAACAAAAACATTTTTGTTAATCTAAAGACAACTGTTAGGCAATCTTTATATTAGTAAAGCTGTGGATCATTGAAGATACTGTAAAATGGGAAATAAAGGTACTGGCCCACCACATGGAAATAAATGCAATGTTGTAACACACAACACACACACCTCTCAGTAGATTTTTTTGGATCTATTTCAATGGAGGATTCAAATCCTTACTTCTCTGAGATGGCTTCCTTCATCATAATAAATGGAGACCCCTGCAGATCTATAAAGTTGATGGGTATGTCAAACCAGATGTCTAAATCAAGGCTGTACATCTCTTAACCAGTAGTGTGTGCAATGTGTGTCATATATATCAAACTACTGTTTGTAGCAGAATAATCAAAACCCTGCCTCCTTGTATATGCATGGGGCACCAACCTCAAATGTATAAGCACTAGTATCTTCCTTTGCCGAGTAGATATGCCTAGCAAAGAGATTTAACCTTTGTAACATCAGAATTAATCATCTTACTTCATAGGCAGTATTTCTATACTATCGTAATGACTTGTCTTTCATTCAAACAATTATGTGAAGTATTTCATTGATTCAGCAAAATGTGTACAATGATAGCTAAGTGATGTAAATCACCATTTAAAATCTTTTTTTAACAACAATCACAAGAATAAACAGAGTTATAATTCCAAATAAAGTATATAAATATCTTACTCAAAACTATCTCCATCACACACTATTTGGGCTGCAAATGTTGCTGTTGCTCCTTTATCACCAGTAGTGCAGCAGAATCCCATATGTTGCATCATCATCATCATCATCATCATCATCATCAATTGACATTTGATAACATGGATATTTAAATCACACTTGTGAAAATTGGTCCACTCTGCCTTAGTGCCTTCCTCTGAGCACTGAGTACAAAAAAGATGTTAAGACTCTAGAAAAAGTGCAGAGAACACCAGTAAAAATAATTAGGGGATTGGATGCTATAACATATGAAGAACAGTTTCAGGAATTGTGAATATGTAGTCTAACAAAGAGAAGGTCTAAATGTGACATGATAGCAGTCTTCCAATATTTAAGGGGCTCCGACAAAGAAGAGGTCAACCTATTGTTGGAAGTAATGTCCATCTGGGTTCGGTTCCAAGTGGGAAGAAAGACACTGGAAACAAGGAGGCTGCTTGGAAGGATGGTTTAATGGTGAAGCAGAACCACCAACCATGTGTGGTGGAGAGTGAAGAGTGAGATATATTTTGTTCTGTATTAACATTCTTGTAAACTCGCATTCTGATTGGTCCACCCGGACCGCAACCCGATTGGTTCACTGAACGCCTGTGATTGGAGCGCTGAGAATCTACCGTGATTGGCCGAGCCGATCACGGGAGATTCAAAGCGCTGCCATTGGCCGCCGAGCCGCCGGCCGGCTGTATAAAGCCAAGCGGCTCGCACACTTTAGCCGTCCTTGTTCTGAAGTCACAATAAAGAGCTGATTGTTCACTTTCGCATCTCGCCTCTTATGTGACCCGATCCACCGATCTAACACTGGCGACGAGGGTGGGATCATGAGGCGAGGACCAACTAGCACGTGGCAAACGGCGCTCAACGACCTGCAAGATGGCCAGCACCCTGCCACCCGCTCCGTTCGACCCAGCCACCGAGGACTGGGAGTCGTACACCGATCGCTTCCAGATGTTCCTGGAATGCAGCAACCTCAAGGACGCCAACGACCAGAGGAAACGGGCAGTGTTTCTGATGCACTGTGGCCCCACGGTATTCAAGATGGCCAAGGTGCTGGCCAAGCCCACCGATGTAAAGGAGATGGACTGGGCTGACCTCGAGCCCATCTTGCGCCGCCCATTATGCCTCTGCCGTGCCCATCCTCATCCGTAGGCACGACTTCTACCACCGAGATCAGCGTGAAGGCGAAACCATAGGCGACTTCGTGGCTCAACTGCAGAACCTGGGAGGCCCCTGCGGATTCCCCGACCTGGACGAGGCACTTTGGGACCGAGTCGTCCTCGGACTCAGAGACCGCGTGCTGCAGAGCCGGTTAATGGCCAAGGGTGACATCTCCCTTGCCGATGCCCTCGCCGAGGCTACCGCCGCCGAGGCCACCCGCCAGTCAGCAGCCCGGATGCGACAAGCAAACACGACTGAACGGCCGCCGACCAACGAAGCGACCCCAGCCTCAGCGAAGCCCGGAGAAGCCAGCCGCACATCATGGTGACCTCGAACCCCAATCCGACACCGAGGACGAAGACGAGGAGATCCATCGGCTGCAGACTGAGCGCGACCGCCGGGACCGCAGGGGACGTAAGTCGGGCTTCCATTGCGCTGGCTGCGGCGGCAACCAACCCCGCTCCGAATGCCATTTTCTCAACGCCATTTGCTGGCATTGCGAGAAGCGGGGGCACATTGCCAAGGTGTGCCAGAACAAAAAGAGCTACAGCCCGCAACGACGAGGAAACAGCTCCCGACGACGAGACAGCACTCCCCCCAGGCACCGAGACCGCCAGACCGAGAGCCGGTGGAACCGCGACAGCCACAGCCAATGACTCAGCGAAGCACAGCGGAGCGAGGAAACCCACCAGATGGTCGTCATCGGCCATTCATCAACCATGGACGCCCGAAAGGTACACGTGGTGCTGTGCATTGAGGACCAGCCCTGCGAGATGGAAGTGGACTCCGGGTCCTACCTCTCAATGGTCTCTTGGCGCACAATCAAGTGCCTAGTACCGACCATCCGCCGCAACGAACTAGACGACCAGAAGCTAATCCTGAAAGACTACCAGGGAAACCGCATCCCTGTGGCCGGCATTGGGCATTTTAAAGTCACATTCAAGAACCACACCGACATCTTGCCACTCACAATCGTCGACGGGACCGCCCCAGCTTGCTCGGCCTGCAATGGTTCTCCCCGCTGGGAATCGAGGTGATGGGCATCCATCACACGGACGAGGCCGACTGGGAAGCCACCTCGTAAAAGAGTTCCAGGAGGTCTTTGATGACTCGCTAGGCAAGTACCGAGGGCCCCCTATCTCTTTCAACCTTAACCCTAACGCCGCCTAATCCGCCTCAAACCTCGGCGAGTGCCATTTGCACTCAAGTTTCGAAAATCGACGCAGCAGCTAGACAAGCTCGTCACAAGCAAGGGGTACTAGAACCCATCGACCATGCCCACTGGGAAACGCCCATAGTCACCCCCATCAAACCCGATGGCTCCATAAGAATCTCGGTGACTACAAGGCCACCCTCAATCACACGCTGCAGCAAACGCCACCCCGTCCCAGTAGTACAGCACCTTCTGCACTCACTGGGGAGGCCGGGTCTTCGCAAAACTCGACTTGGCACAAGCGTATCAGCAATTGCCGGTCGATGCGGAGACAGCTGAAGCGCAAACGATTGTTACACACCGGGGCTTTTCGATGCAACCAACTCCAATTGAGTCAGCGCCATCCCAGGAGTCTTCCAAAGTCTCATGGAAAGGCTCCTCCAGGGAATAAAAGGAGTGGCCCCTACTTTGATGACGTATGGGTCGCGTCGCCAACAGAGAACAATTGGAAACCCGCTTAAGGGCGGTGCTTAGCAAATTCAAAGACGCCCTTAAAGTCAAAAGAAACAAATGCCAACTCCACACCGAGAGGGTCGAATTCCTGGGGTACCTCCTGGACCGGCACGGAATACACCCAACCGGAAGAAACTCAGAGCCATCAAAGAAGCCCCACACCAACAAACAAGGCGGAACTACAGGCATTCTTGGGACTGCTTAATTTTTACAATGTTTTCCTACCCCAGAAGGCGACCGTGGCGGAACCCCTACACCGGCTACTCGATAAAGCAGCCATCTGGACCTGGGGAAAGCGAGAGGAGACTGCGTTCCAACAAACAAAAACCTGCTGACATCAGACGCAGTCCTGATCCAGTATAGCGAGACCCTACCACTCATGGTAACTTGCGACGCATCACCTTTCGGCATCGGAGCGGTCCTCAGCCACACCCTACCCGATGGGAAGGAAGCACCCATCGCCTTCTTCTCCAGAACGCTGGCCAAGCCGGAAAGAAATTACAGCCAACTGGACAAAGAAGCCCTCGCCATCGTCGCCAGAGTGAAAAGGTTCCACGAGTACCTTTACGGTAGGACCTTTTCGATCATTACGGACCACAAACCCCTGCTCGGGATACTCGCGAGGGAACAAGGCCACCCCAAACATCCTGTTGCCCGGCTGACGCGGTGGTCCGAGTTCCGCCGCGTGCATCAGTATGAACTGTCACACCGGCCCGGCAAGAACATTCCGCACGCTGACGCATTAAGCCGGTCACCACTACCAGACCTAGACGACGACCCAGCGCCCACAAGGATGATCCTGCAAATCGAGACCCTACCCAGCCCACTCTTAACCGCGCCAGACATTGCCCAGGAAACAAATAAGACAAACGGCTGGCGCGGGTATTGAGCTGGGTAGAGCGGGTGGCCGGAAATGACGGCGGCGAACAGTTCAAAGCCTTCCGAAACCGCCAAACTGAGCTGTTCACACAAAGGGGTGCATACTCTGGGAGACCGGGTAGTCATGCGGAAGCACTACAAAATAGAGTGCTGGCAATGCTGCATGAGGGACACCCGGGGTTGTCAAGATGAAAGCCCTGGCCAGAAGCTACGCTTGGTGGCCAGGGATGGACAAACAAATCGAGACATGGGTCGCCAGCTGCAGCAGGTGCCAAGAGTCGAGAGCCACCCCCCCCCTGCTGCCCCGGTCCTGGAATGGGAAACCCCCAGATGACCATGGTCGCGAATACACATAGACTTCGCCGGGCCAACCAAGGGGCATACATTCCTCATCACCGTAGATGCTTACTCCAACTGGATGGAGGTAAGCACCATGAGGGCAACAACAACAGAAGCGGTCATCGACAAGCTCAACAGACTCTTTGCAACGCATGGGCTACCGGATGTCATAGTGTCGGACAACGGGCCACAGTTCACGGCACTGGCATTTGAAAAATACCTGGCCAAACGGGGCATCAGACACGCCTTAACCTCGACGGCTCACCCGGCGGCAAACGGTAGGGCGGAACGGATGGTCCAATACACAAAAAAACCATCCAAAAAATCGAAACTGGCAACATCCAAGAAAAAATAAACAAGCTACTCTTCATACAGCACATCACGCCGAGCACGACCATGAACAAGAGCCCAGCGGAGTTACTGATGGGAAGGAAACTGAGGTCTCCACTGGACCGGCTACACCCCACCTACAACCCAGAGAAACCCCCAAACTCCTCCAGCCGGTACCGGGCATTCAACATCGGAGACACGGTCTATGCAAAGAACTTCACGGGAGACCCCCTCTGGGTACCTGCACAAATAACACAGGTAACCGGGCCCCGATCATACAGACTCCGAACGACAGACGGAAGGAGCTGGAAGCGGCACATCGACCAGCTACGGTCCAGACTAGCCGCCAACACCCCCGATGCCTCGGCAACAACAACCAAGGAAAGCAGAGAGGGAGCGAAGCCTCAACAACCAAGCCGGTAAACGACAAAAGGCGAAATCGTCAACGGCACCCCCAACGCAAGCTGAACACCCCCACCAGAAGACAGAAACGTTCAAATAAACCAGCCATACTCACCAGCAGACCTCGAACTGTCGCAGATGGGATCTTCACCTGGGAGGTACAGCCAAGCCAGCTCAACCAGCCCGGAAAGACCGAGCGAGAGCAACAGGAACCGCAACTCGACCGACCCAGGTAGTCCGGGCGGGAGCTGCGGCAACAGGCCCGGCTCACCCTTCCAGGCGGTTCCATCAATGGAATTGAGAGCGACGCGGAGCCCGTCCGAACCGGCCGACGATCACACACAGACTGAACCGCGCAGGTCAACTAGACAGATTCGGAGTCCCACCTACCTGCGCGACTACGTCACGACGCTGCGTCGGACGAAACCATGAGGGGAGGGGTGTTCTGTATTAACATTCTTGTAAACTCGCATTCTGATTGGTCCACCCGGACCGCAACCCGATTGGTTCACTGAACGCCTGGGATTGGAGCGCTGAGAATCTACTGCAATTGGCCGAGCCGATCGCGGGAGATTCAAAGCGCTGCCATTGGCCGCCGAGCCGCCAGCCGGCTGTATAAAGCCAAGCGGCTCGCACACTTTAGCCGTCCTTGTTCTGAAGTCACAATAAAGAGCTGATTGTTCACTTTCGCGTCTCGCCTCTTATGTGACCCGATCCACCGATCTAACATATTTATACCCTTTCTTTAACCTTGCAAGAAATGTATCCTATTGGTTGTCACACTCCCAGAGAGCTATGTAGGCTGTCTGTGTCCCAGGCTTGGTTGAATCTTGCTGGATGGTGATGATGTAATGAAGAGGGTTGTGTTCTGAAAGGGTGTTGAGCAATTCCTATTATGGCTTAATGGCTTTGTTTTGGTTTGGATCTTGAGTGAGGGCTAATCCTATCATCCTGGAGCTGAAGGCCTTTTGTCTTGTAGATAGGATGGCCCAGTCTTTCTGGAGCTATTAACAAATATGTGGGCCATTTTCCACGATCATGTTTCTCCTTTTCTCACCCAGGGAGGTATAATATTGTGCCTTTTTAATATTTCCTAGAATATTTCATTCTTCCAAAAAAGGGGTGAGTGCTAACTTTCTACACTATTCTCTAAAGCACTTAAAGGCAGAACAAGAAGTAATGGGTGGAAAGTTATCAAGGTAAGATCCAACCTAAAATGAGAGGGAAAATTCCTAGCAGTGTGAACAATTAATCAGTGAAATGGCTTGCATCCAGGAGTTGTGCTCCAACACTAGAAGTTTTTAAGAAAAGTTATAACAACCATTTGTCTGAAATGAAATGATATAGGTCTCCTGCTTGAGCAGGGGATTAGAATAGAAATCTCCAAGGTTCTGGTTTTTATGATGACGTATCTCTTTGTATGCAAAAGGAAGCATTAGACATGAGATGCTTTGCCATATGAAAAGCTGAGTTGGACCTGGTCTACCTAGATTGGCATTACCCTTTGCTGTCCAGGCTGAAAGGCATCATGTACTACACATGTGCAGAACCAGTGACTCATCTAAAGGTAGTGGGGGAGGGTTGCTCCAACTACGCAGCTTTATTTCATTAGATGATTCTTCATCAGAACATCTTTCCTAGCACAATGAATTCCTATCCATTACTACTAAGTCTTATTATGCTCAATTGAATTCACTGATGAGTAAGTTTGAATAAGAACTGCAGCTTCAGTTACTGCAAAATGTATAATTAAAAACTCACAGAAGGGGATACAATTCAGTTATAAAATATAGTTTTGGAAGGTTTTAACTAAGACAATGTAAAAGATGGAAATGCAGTAGAGAAGCAAATTATAACTGTTTAAGTTGGAAGAATTAGAGTTTTATTAAGTTACAATTATCTGTAGTCATAAAAGGGACTACGGTACTAAAGAAAAAACAAGCAATAGGCTTTTGACAGCAAATTTTAACTGGAAACAAATTTAATTTATAGTTGCAACTTTAAAGTGTCATCTTGAATAAAAAATATCATAAATACTGTGAAACAATCCTGCAAAAGCTTTTGTCCATTTAAAATTGTATCTTGCTTCAGTGCAGTAATCCATAATGCATAAAATAAAAAGTGTTAATCAAATATTTTACAGGACTGGGGTCATTTAATTTTCAACTTCTTAAAGAGTTTTGCTTTAAGACACATCATTGGAGACAGAACTATGTGATAATTAATAATATAATCAAGCTGTTAGTAGCTGCCAAGCATTTTTTGTCTTGCAATATAAAATGGAATTCACATTTCTTCCAGATTGGTGGAAAATGCAGATCATTTAATTGTTAATAATATAAGGTATATTAATAAAATATTTCAATCTTTTTCCATTCTGTCACTCTGCAATTGGGAATTCCAATTCCACAATCCCTGGTTGAAATGTTTTATTCGATCACAGCTGGAGACCAGTTTAAGAAAGGATGTTTTATGCAGAGTTTTAGAGAATAATTGAATACTCATCTTACAGTTGTGTATGCTTCAAAAAATGGTTCAGAAATATATTTACTTTGTACAAGCATCTTTAAGAATTGCATTAAATCCATTATGTTTTAATCAGTCCATTCATTAAAGCAGCATCTTCATTTTTCAAGCTCTTACATGGATGTTATTAGGGAGGCAAATTGGTAAATGGTGAAACTTATGTGCTGATTTCAACATATAAATGCCATGCTTTATATACTTCCATCAGAAAATTAGCAAGTACATAATTGCAGCAGTTATATACTTAATATCAAAATATGTGTGTCATTTTTTGCATCATCATGGTTTGCTGCAGAGGACATATTCTATCATTATATGCTTCTGTGTGTAACAGACACTTAATCCAACAAGATTCATACTCAGAAAACACAAAGGTTGCAGATTGATTAAAGATGATATAGGCAGTCCTTGAGTTCCTACTGTAATTGAGCAATTACAGTGGTAAGTCATGAAGCTCATAAAGCAGATCACCACTGGACTAGACCCACTTTTACAATCTTTCTCACAATGCTTATTAAGCAAATGTTACTGTCATTAAATGAACCCATTGTTTGCCATTGGTCAGTTTGCTGGAAACTGGAAGTAAACTCCAGTTTCCAATAAAATTGTTGTACACAGTGGTCACATCACTGTAAGCACTATAAATGGCTGTAAATATGGGTTGATTGCTCACTATAAGCACTATAAATGGCTGTAAATATGGGTTGATTGCTCACTGTCCAAAATGTGATCATATGACCATGGAGAAGAGGAACATCAGAACTTCAAAAGCAGAGCATAGGTAATATTGGAGAGAATCTGCCAGAACTTCAAATGACCACTAAGTAGACTGGTTGTAAATCAAGAACTATCTGTAGTCACAAGCCATCTATACTTAGAACAAGTCAATGAAGTCCTAGAGAAGACGTTTTGGTGGAATAGGGTTCATCTAATACTTTCACAGATTCTGATTCAAAAGTGATATTAAAACTACATTGGTATTATGTAGGATCAGAGTAGAAGATGGAGAGAAAATTCATAGATGTTATCATTATTTTCTAAACTTTATTAAAGATCTAACAGAACTTCAGGGCCTTTTTGAAAAACATGGAAACAGGATATTTGACACTCACACTGTTTTACATACACACACACACACGCACACTTTCTTTTGCAGTGAATGTTCATATAATTCTTCTGAGCCCTAGCCTAAGAAAACTTCCATCTGCCAGGGAGATCTAGTTAAGAATGTATGTAACTAGACAACCCATGATACCTTGCATCATAATTTTAGAGATATTTCTCAATGTCTTCAACAATGGCTGAGTTTCTAATGTATTGGAAAATTCAGGGAGATATTCAGAGATGCATCTGCCTTGAAAAGAACTCACGTTGAACTCACTCAAATGCACTCAAACATCAAACATCAAAACAATATGTTTTATGACATTTTGTACTATGTTATAAAATGTTGTATGATATTTCTTATATCATAAGGCACTATACATAACTTGCCACTTTTCAGTTCCATGGGAGTCATGAATCCCATCCTTTTTATTGGCATTAGTTTTTGCCCCCCCCAGTTCCTAGGGACAGAATCTAGCACAGAAAAACTAGAAGTTAACTGGAAAGCTAGGTCATATTTTATGACATTTTGCTAGTTCCAGTTAAAATTTTAGGAGGTCGCCTACAGACTAATATCCCTGCATTAATTGTTATTTTAAAAACTTTGTTAAATAAGCAAGCCCTGATTTCAATAGGGAGATCTTGTTGACAAGTAAAGGCACTGAAAGCTCTAAATCTAGCTATTAAAGTTATAATGCAACCAGGTTTGATTTAAGTTTAAACCACAGTCAAAATCAGCTGTTTACTGAGGTGTATGTGGTGTGGAAAGTAGCACTGTTGCCCAAGACAGCAAAATACTAAATAATAGTAAACATGGAAAAGGTGCATTTTGAAAATCTACTGGCAAAATGGAAGGAAGATGGATGTCATTAGCAAAATCACTTTGTTTAATAATACAAAAGTAGTTAATAATCTGTGTTGCCACTCTCCAAGGTGCTGAATGGTCACATGAATAATTTATTCTGCTCTGCTTAAAATATGGTGGAAGCAACAAGTGTTTGCTATAAAAGATAGGTAAAACCAATCAATGCAAAGTGATTAAAGTTATATAATCTCATAATTTAAAAAACGCTTACTCAGAAGTAAATTCCACCTAATTCAATAAGATCTATAAACAAGTGATTTTGGAATGGCAGTTTGAGAGGATAATCTCAATTCTTGTTACACATCATGGTTCCCGCATGAAAGTGGGGAATAATTTGTTAAGACTGACATACAAATTTTTATCTACTATGAATGAGAAAGGTTCAGAATATTGTTTTACATCTAAAGACTTTTCCAGTATAGCAGCTTCTGGAGTATAACTAGATTTAAATTCTTTTGATCAAATGTAATACTTTGAATTCTTCATGTCTGAATTTCGAAACCAGATATGATGGCAAAGATTCAGGAATGCATAGTAAATTAGGATGATAATGTGAAGAAAAATATATCTTTAAATGCTAACTTACTTGGATTTCCCTAAACTTAGCATAGCAAAACTATATCTGAACTTTTATAGAACTACTAGTTCAGGAGAAAAGAAGAGAATCTAGCAATGCTGTCCTTTAAATTGTGAAGAGACTCATATCTCATTGTGATTAAAGTAAACCACTATTTATTCCCAAATAATTCATTTTCAGTTGTATGTTTTTAAAATGAAATCTTGGTCTTTCACTGTTTTTACTTTTCAGTGAGAGAACCCTTCTTTAAAATTAATTTTGAAATGAAACAATGCTAAGTTAATTGTTTGGTGAATTGAAATCCTGTACAAAGAAAATACAAGTAAAGTTTTACTTGTCATGTGACTATATGGAAATGGTAGCACTTTTCTATTAAAAGTGATAGAGATCTTTCCTACAAAACTGGCTGGCAACAGTAGAAATTTGCTGTTCTTCAGAGTATTAACTCGATTCACACCACGTCTTGAGCTAAGGCTAAGCCAATATGAGATGTTTTTTTAATGATCTACCCATAGTTAAACAATCTAAGATTTACCTTTAGATTGGCTGGATTCACAGCCAATCTAACATCTGGCTGTGAATCCAGCCAAAAACCTGAAATGGTCAGCAGAAAAGCTTATCTCTTACATGATAGTTTTATCTCACAAAAGGACAAATTCTCTGCAACTTACAATAAGAACTTGCTTCATTTATAAAAAGGAGGAACTAATCAAGAAAGACTGTGTCTCACATGTTCATTTCAATAAAATCAACGAATTTTTGTCCAGCATTTCATAAAAACAAGTGAGAATGTATGTTACATATCTTAAGATCTTTTTAAAGAGTTGGTTTAAAGGGTTTTTTTTTTCAATCGATGCAATTTGATCAATACATATATTCACTTAAGGTGAAATCAACACGCAGAAAAATTACGTTCTTCTGTACTTCCAATGTTCTTATACAAAAAAAATTGTCAGTCTGAAGAATTATTATCAATGATCCCCTATTTATTAAAGCAGGAACTTCATACATCTTGGACCTGCTTCGTTTCGCTTTTAACCGGTATATTGTTTTTTAGGAACGAATTTTTAATTTCTCAGACACTTAAGATAAAGAGGGGAATACTGAGCTGTAAAACATATTACTGTACAGCCGCGATCAATTTCGTTTTATGGTAGTTTCCTTGTTTGGTTTGTTAACTGGGGCTTTTTTGTGACGGTGGATAACGAAGACGCCGCGAGAAAGAATCCCCTGATATCCAGACATTGAACTGACAAAACTCGGAGCTCTCGCCATACCACAGCTCCTTATTCGACATTTTATTTAAACCCTCCGCTAAACACAATGAGCAAACGTCCAACTAATTACGCAGAAGTTTACGCTACGTCCCGGGACAGATTTGGGAAAGGCCTCTTGGTTATCGAGGAAGAATGTTCCGGAATTCCCTCGACTAACGTGTTACTGCTGGCGGCGTCATGCCATTGGGCGTGCTCTTGCGTAAGTTCCAGGGGTGGTTGCGCAAAAGCTCCGACGATGAAGTGCATTGCGGTGCTGCTTGCAGGTGACCGATTTCCAATCCGATAGTCTTCGGAACAGCCAGGGTTCCAAATCAAGGTAAGAGCTATTGCGATCGAAGACCTCCCTAAATACTCTTGGTCCTGTCCTCACTGAAATTTGGGGGACAATCTCATGCTTCTCAGCGGTTTACTTGGGTTATTCTCTATAAAAAGCCGTACTCGAAAAATAAAATACAGTAAACACAGGCACACAAACAATTCCCAAAGACTACTTCTATTGAGGCTGCGTTGGAATTAAAGCTCATTAAGCTCTACATTCCAATCTTATAGATTGCAGTTTAATGGCGCAGGCCTTTTTATGCCTCTGAAAGTTAAGCCGAATTCACAGGATCTTGCTCTCAACTAAAGGTGCGTGGGATGGCAGCAGCTTTTGTGTGCCTGAATCTCGAGCAGCCTACGTTAGAATAACTGGTAGTAAATAAACGCTTTGTATTACTTTTCAAACTAATTATAACTGTTCAACCATTCTGTGCCTCAGAGGGGATTGAAATTGCAGGGCCCGATGATCAAGGGGCAAAGTAGAATTCCTCCTTGCTAATATCGGATACAAACCGCCTTCAAATCTCTTCCCTGGTTTCTGTGTTCCTGTTCCCTTCACCCGCTTTTCCCCTCTCAGAGCCCTGAGAAATCGTGGAAGGCTCGACGAGTTGTACTGCATTTCTCTCCCTTTCATTCTCACAGCGAAAACACACACACACACACACAAACCGGGGCAGCAGTAGAACAGGCTGTCAAGGGCCAGCCTCTGCGCCGATGCTGAGGGTAACCCCCGCCGCGTTTTAAGCAAAATATGGGTCCGCCGCGCTTCCTCTCTCAACTTGGTCGAGGGCGCTGGCGAGCCAAGGCCTTGCCTATTGAGGTGCGACGGCGACTAGATGGGTACTGACCATTCTTCCCATTGATTTCGGGCTTGCAGAGGTTGACAGTTTAGGAATCAACCAGACACCTACAGACTCCACTTTCCTTTGAGTTGAGAGGAACGCATTTAAAAGTTAAAAGTTTTCTCTTCCATTTCGCGAAAGAAAAACTTAAATCTGTCTTATGTACAGGAAACCTTTTTCTTTTTTCGGCTTCATTGAATTGTTTAGCAATGCAAAGAGAGGGGTGACTTTAAAAATATATCGCCCTCCAGGAGTTACAGATGACTTGTTTCAATTAGTAACTGTCTAATTAAATTAGTGTCCACTGGCTCAGCCAATAGGTGGACGAGAATAAGAGAAGTTCGTCTCTGAGTGGAACCGCCTCCAAGCCCCTCCCCGGGTACAAGAAAGAAGCGCGCGCGCCTATATATATGTATACATGCTCTCGAGCGCGGTCGGGTGCAGTCACTGGCATGGGATTAAAGGGACAGGGGCGGTGGGTGGCTTTCAATAGGTCGCCACAGTGGGCGGCTAACGACCTTTTCTCTTTAAGACGCTTGGGAAGCGTAGACCTCGGGAGGGGTGAGGTGCGCGCTGTTTGTGGCTCTCGCTAGAGCTGTTCTCCGAGAGTTCAGGGACTTCTAGGCGGAGGCGAGGGGGTAATCTCCTGGCGAGATGCAATTGGGGGAGCAACTCCTAGGCAGTTCTGCTAATCTGCCGGGTACCCCGTTTTATCCGCTGGAAACCGCGGGCGGGAGAGGCGGCGGTACAGCGCGACACCTCAACACTGGGTCGCCGCCGCGCCCGGACTTGGAGAAGGGGCCGAAAAAGTTCGGTGGCGCCTCTGGGCCGGCAACGAGCCTGTTAGGTGAGGCCGAGGCGGCGGGCGAAACAACGCCCTTCGTCACTGCCGGCCAGATGCCGTCCAAGGCGGGGGCCGAGGTCGCGGACGGTGGGCGCAAGAGCTCGCCGGGTCCAACCGAGGAAGACGTATTGCCGCCGCCGCCGCCGCCACCCCCGCCTGCTCGCTACTCTCTAGATGGCCTGAGTCCTGAACGGTACTACCTGCAATCTCCCGGCCCGCAGGCTAGTGCCGAGCTGGGCAGTCAGTGCTCGCTCTTCCCGTATGCTGGGGCGGCCGGGAGCGCGCAATCCAGTTCCATGTACCAGGCGCCCAGTGGAGCACGCTACCCCTATGGTTCTGTGCTGACGCCGCCGGGCAGCTTTTCGACGGCAGCAAGTAGGACACCCTTCGCTGCAGCCGCGAGCACGTATCAGTATGGTCAAGGCGCACCTCCCGGTGCTCTCTATAACCCTTACCCGCCAGCGGCGGCGGCGGGGGGCTCCTGCGGCGGCCTAGGGGGACTGACGATGCCCGGCGGGGCAGGGGGACTTCGTGCCCAGGTTTTCCTCTGCAATCGGCCGCTCTGGCTGAAGTTCCATCGGCATCAAACCGAGATGATCATTACCAAGCAGGGCAGGTAGGTTTTGATAACGGGGGCCGTTTCGGAGTGCAGCTTTCCTGCCTATATATGTGTTAACTACTACATTCCTGAGGGAAGTGGGTGGCAGAAGGACAGCGGAGCTACATCCCTCTCTAGTCCGGGTTTAAGTTTTGGGTGAAAGTAGCTTCGGGTGCCCTGAAAACGTCTGGTTTCAAAGACGAGTAAATTCGTTTCTTCGAAACCAATCTGTTAGGTTTGGAAACACGCTTTGGAAAGGAGAATTAGTCGATCCAGTTGCACTCAAAAGAGAGAATAAATCTTCAGCAAATGAATTCGAGATTCTGGCTATCCTTATAAGTGGGTTCTGGTTTTGCTTTTTTAATGGTCTCCCTAGTTTCGTTTCTTTCCCATTTCAAAATCCCAACCCTAACAGTCTTTTTTCATGAAATACTATTTCTTAATTCTCCTGCAGCCAGTGCACACTTCTTAGATTGCTCCCCTTCTACTGTAATCAGACTGGATTCTATGTGTTAAAGTGCATTAGAATCTCACATCATCTCTTATCCTCTTGGAAAGAGACAGAATTTCCTTTACTATTCTGATTTTATGAATCTCAGTTTGGCTTTTAGTTTTAGTTTTAATATGTTATAACAACCTGACTCTGGTGTACTATTTATTTGGAAATTAATCTGATCAAAGATGCTGGGAAATTACACAACTGTCTTTTCA
This sequence comes from Pseudonaja textilis, assembly GCF_049901715.1. Lineage (NCBI taxonomy): Eukaryota > Metazoa > Chordata > Lepidosauria > Squamata > Elapidae > Pseudonaja > Pseudonaja textilis. The sequence continues at coordinate 47,236,765 of NC_142008.1, read as the reverse complement.
GGTTACCTAACAAAACAATTTGTGGGACTAAAGTTTGTATTTTAAGATTCCTGGAAGACCGAATAATCCAATTTCAATTAAAAACAAGCTCTTTCCAAACAGGTCTTTCCCGCACGCCTATAAAGGGAGCTTGAAGTGGAGTTCTATTCTTCTTTAACTTCTATTTTCTATCCTAAAAATTTACATTGGTTTCCTTGATAAATTTCAGCAGAACACTTACTTTTCCCCAATGGGTTTGCTTTGAATAATTATTAGAAACAGAAAATGGCTTCAGTGCAGATAATAATACCTGTCCAAGGAAATTGGGGTTTGAAATTCAAAAGTTAAAATTCCAACCCTCAAAACTGATACAAATGGAGTTCTGCCCATTTACACAGGAGGACTGTGGAACAGCTGTTGAATAATCTTGATTCTCCAAAGCAGGATTCTGCTAGCTGGTGAAGAGGTCTTTCCTTTCCTGCATCTACGCTGATGCTTGCAAAAGAGAGAGGATGTTTGGAGCTGAACCCTCTCCTAGTGATTCTCTAAATATAAAACCTGTAAGGGGACCACCATCTGCCTCCTTTTCTTTGCCCAGGTGCAAGCCAGGGCTGAAACATGCTGCCAGAGGGACTCTGCAGGAGTTTTTGGCAAATAGCTAATAGGCTCCTTCTCTAAAAGCCCTTTTCTTTTTCTTATTCTTTCCCATTTCAGGCGGATGTTTCCTTTCCTGAGTTTCAACATAACAGGCCTCAATCCTACTGCACATTACAATGTTTTTGCGGAAGTAGTACTTGCAGATCCTAACCATTGGCGCTTCCAGGGAGGAAAATGGGTGACATGTGGCAAAGCTGATAATAATATGCAAGGTAGGATATTATTACATAAAGCCTATGACTACAGCTGGTGGGGAAGGAGTTTGTTTGGATTTGGTTGGTTGGTTTGGATATATATATCTGTGTGTGTCTGTGTGTATGTGTCTGTCTGTCTGTCTGTATGTATGTATGCTGCTATATATGCTATATATGATTGCTGAAGTGATGGCTGCTATAGTTAAAAGATGTTGCAAATAATTAGCAAAGAAATTATCTTTTTATTATAATATATTTTTATGGATGCTACATTTCCTTAGCCTAAAAAAGCCAGTAGTGACATACTACTAGATGTACAAGTGTGTGAACAACAGTGCCTCTTTTCTAAATCTCATACTTAGTCAGTATCTGCTCTGGCTAATGTGTGGTTATGTCAGTGTCTCTGGTATAGAAAGAGAGAGCTAAAATGTATTTTTGTTTATTTTTTTCCATCCTTCTGATAGGCAACAAGGTTTACGTTCATCCTGAATCTCCCAATACTGGAGCCCACTGGATGAGACAGGAAATCTCTTTGGAAAACTCAAACTTACTAATAACAAAGGGGCTAATAATAACAATACCCAGGTAAAAAAAAAAAAATACTTAAATGCAGTCTAAATAAGGCAAAATTGGCCCAGCAATCTTGAATATTGACTTCAGTCTTGCCTTTTAACAGAGATAAACTGGCATGTAAATGGAAAATAGGCCATGAATCCTAATCCTAGTTCTGTACAAAATTTGATAGATTTTAAATATATTTGTCTTATAACAAAAGATGGCTAAACTGTTTCCAGATGATTGTTCTACAGTCCCTGCACAAATATCAGCCTCGTCTCCATATTGTGGAAGTGACAGAAGATGGTGTTGAAGATATGAATGACTCTACTAAAACACAAACTTTCAACTTTCCTGAAACACAGTTCATAGCTGTTACTGCATATCAGAACACTGATGTAAGGATAACATAAACTCAATATACTAATTGGTTTTTTATTTGTAGCATAACATCTTTCACCTCATGCCCTTTTTAAAATTAAATGATAAAAACATGCAAGCTTTGTGAGACTGAGTGCTTTAGTATTAGTGTGGCAAATAAATTTGCTATTTCTATCACTCTGTGTTCCACCAATCTATTTAGCAGATTTATGAATAAATTTATTTTCTGATTCATTTATTCCATTCATTCATTCTCTGTATCTGCCAATGTCAAGCAAGTGACTCCAGACAGCAAACAATCATAAAGCAGTTAAAAACAATTATAGTATAATACAAGTTAAATATGTATGGCATTTGAGAAAAATAATCTTAAATATCAATATAGCTAGGAAATGGCCCCTTCATACCTTTAGGATCCCAAACCTAAATACAACGTCAGGTGTTTAAGGCTTTACCAAGGGCCAACAGGGTCAGAGACATCCCAACTGAGAAAGAATGTTCCAGAGGACAAGAGCCTTGGCAGTCAAGGCACGCCTCCTAGAATCTGCCAATCAACATTCCTTGCGTGAAAGGACCTGCAATATTTATATCAAAAATTTAATTTTCCATGTAAATATATATTTTTCTTTTTTACATATACAAAGAGCTATTTGTCTTTTTAGGTATAACATATCTAAATAGGTCATGCTATTTTTCTGATTTACTTTCCAGATCACACAGCTTAAAATTGATCATAACCCTTTTGCAAAAGGCTTCAGGGACAATTATGATTCGTAAGTAATGATTCGTGTATTTCTTCATAGTGCCAAGGACAATAAAAGACTTCTTTTAGCTCTTAATGTTTATTTTAATTAGTATACTTTGAATTTTATATTTTTAAAAAGTGACTTTGTATCTGAGCAAAGAGCAAATCTGTTAAATAACGAAACTCTAATGATACCTAATGTAACTAAGGAGATATATGTGTGTGTGTATGTATGTATGTATATGTATATTGCACATTGCAATAGATGTGTGAGGTTAGCAGAGAGTATTAGATGTAGAAAAAATGTTTAGTTTGGAATATAATTTTTTAAAAATTTAAACACATTAGTTATCTTTATTTACTTTAATTAGAAAAAGTGTATATGAGACATACAATCTCTAGCACTAAGATGGCATTATGATGGTTAGAGCCCCATTCAGGTTCCATACATGTTAACATCAAATTTTTGAATGGCAAAGAACAGTATCTTAGCCTTTCTCTTTTATATTGTAGCATGTACACAGCTTCAGAAAATGACAGATTAACTCCATCTCCTACGGATTCTCCTAGATCCCACCAGATTGTCCCAGGAGCCCGATACACTGTACAACCCTTCTTCCAGGAACAATTTGTCAACAACCTGCCACCAGCTAGATTCTATAATGGTGAAAGAGCTGTACCACAGACAAATGGCCTCCTCTCTCCGCAGCAGACTGAAGAGGTGACCAATCCACCACAGAGATGGTTTGTCACTCCAGTCCAGCAGTCTGGGGCCAACAAACTGGACATGAATTCCTATGAAACTGATTACTCTCCAAGTAGCTTACTCTCTTATGGTATCAAATCCCTTCCCATTCAGACATCCCATGCACTGGGGTATTACCCAGATCCAACATTTTCTTCTGTGGCTGGATGGGGAAGTCGAGGCTCTTACCCAAGGAAAATGTCTACAAGTTTACCTTGGACTTCGAGAGCAAGCCCTCCAGGTTTCTCTGAAGACCTCCTTTCAAAAGAAAAAGTAAAAGAAGAAATGGGGTCATCTTGGATTGAGACACCTCCATCCATAAAATCTCTAGATTCCAATGATTCTGGAGTTTATATTGGTGCTTGTAAAAGGCGGCGACTGTCCCCAAACAGCTCCAGCAATGAAAACTCTCCAACAATGAAGTGTGAGGATATTAATGCTGAGGACTATGGCAAAGATGCTTCTAAAAGCATGGGCTACTATGCTTTTTATACCAGTTCTTAAGTATTTGAGTCCTGGTGTCTTGAAATTTGAGTAACTTTACATGTTCAGTGGTGGTGCTGAGATCCCTTGGTGAGGAACCTTTGGTATCGTCACCTTTTGAAATGGTCTTGTGCAATTCTATAGAATGTGCCAAAGCTTTTGTCTGACTTCCGGGGAGGGAGAGAAACAAGGTAGCACTAAAAGAAAAAAAATTCTTTTTCTTCTGCTCATTTCCAAGATTTAAGAGAAAATGCTTAAGCAGTATTATAAGATTAAATTAGATTTTCTTTCAGAATGGTCAAAGGGAGGGGGTTAATACATAGATACATTTTAATCAATGTTTTCTACATTGCCAAACAATTTAGAAAAAAGGAAATTCAAAATTTCCTTTAGAAATCTCTGTAAAAAGGGAGTCCAGATTGGATCTGTTACTGCTGACTATCTGAAAAAAAACTTAGAGGCTTTTCCTTTAGAACAATTCTTCATATATGCAAGAACAAAAGTCTTAGTTTAGCAAGTGAAACTTTTTTTTGATTGAGGGATTTTTGATCTTATGGCAATGAAATAATCCTACAAAGATGGCAAATAAATGATTCCATATAATATGTATAGCTCTGTGGCTAGACATAAATGTAGGCTATGGCAAAATACTCTCTTTAGTTCTAGTTCTGGCAGGTTGAACAGGATATGTTGGAAGTTATCCATTTAAACAAATTCTACATTGAAGGTGGGCACTAAGACTGGGAGTATGTCAAAATATTTATTGGTAAGTGGTAAGTGTATTTTTCAACTGTTTTACATGGAAAGTGTTGTACTTCCTGTTGCGCAGTCTGTAAATAGTATGATACTGAGATCACAAAAGGCTTTAAAGCAAAGCATTGGTTTTATTTGGGGGGGATGCTCATCTGTATATAATTTATAATAAATGTATTCCAATGATAAGGACTTATAACTGTATTAGTTGTTGGGAAATTTCCTTTTCACTGCAAATGCTATATAAAGATTTGGGTATCTGAGCCAGATTCTGTTCTCAAACAAGTTGTAACTGTTACTCCAAAATAAAATAATTTTGGTAGCTGACTTTGAACAAGGTAGGTAGAACAGGGTCGATAAAAGAGAAGGTTGCTAACCCCATTCCTCTATTAAGCTGCTGCACTATCAAAAAGCTGGCCCTTCTTACCCAGCCATAAAACCCCAGATTCTCTAATGAACAAGAATTTTATCCAACATACCACTCTCCCCCCACTCTCCCCAATGCCTATCCGCAGGAACAGGTAGAACTTAGTCCAGTCAAGCAAAAAGCGAAGAGGTCCTTAAGTTGGTTGGGTCTCCCCTTCCTCTCCAGAAGGAGCGAAGTCGGACAATCTCTGGAGCGCCTAGCGTTCTCGATGCGTACATTACAGATGCAGTGCTAGACACTATATCCCGAGTCAGGCGCCTTTGTCCATAGCTGCTTTGAGACCGTCGGCAGCTAATTTAGGGTTGAAGTGGGACTGGAGATGTTCTGCGGACAAATGTGGACTCGAGCCAGTAGCCAAAGGAAGACGTGTCTGAGCTAAGCTTACATGCGTTCCGCGATGCTCCAATGCCGCTTCGTCCAGGGAGCGTCCCTGAAATGGCAACACGCTCAAGTGAGGGACGAAGACAAGGAATCCTTGGATCTTGCACAAGTCCATTCTTTTCTGACTACAAGGCAACAGTCCTTACCTATGCCTAGCAGCAGAGACTTTCCTTGAAACCGAAGCGCTTCAATTTCAAGTGGAAGCCACGCCTGCAGCTTAATTCAAACTACGGAGACCTGTTCTGTCCAATTTCTGTCCAATTTCTGGATAGAATTTTTAAATCATTTTTATCATGCCGAAGCTTGTATACACCAATGTCTTCCTGATTTGAATCAGATGCTCAGCGATCCTGGCGCTTGGGAAGTTAAAATCAATATACACGTGTAGTGCAATTTTAATTAAAATAATTGTAACACAAAATAAAGGTAGTAATGCACATACCATTTTGTTTGTAAGATGATTGCAGCCGAGACTTTAGCTTGGGGCTTGGTGGTGGGGGTAACTCGCGCGCGCGGGACTTACCGCGTCTGATTTTCTCCTTGGACGGAAGAAGGGGCCTCCGAGAAGTTCCTTGAAATCAAGGCCGGACCAGCCCGCCGCGTAGGTTCAGAAACCCCCTTGTGCAAGGCACGACTTCTGCTCCCATTCTTCCCCCGGCTGCAGGCAGAGAATTGGACCCGGCACTTCAGCATTAGGACACTGCTGTCAAGAGAGGACCCCAGCCAGAAGGTGAGAAGCGAAGTGCTCAACCATTTTCGGTCAAAAAGGTCGGAGTTTTCCATTTGATAGCCCTTTCCTCACGAAGGAAACCTAAATGTTCCGAAGGTTGTCTGATTTCTCGGTGGCGGGGTAGTGGTGGTGGTAGTGGTCTTTTGTTCCGTGCCACCGAGGCGCTTCCAAAGACAAATTCCGAAACTATTCCAATTTGGATTATTGTTCTTCTAACCAATCTCCATTTGCTCTCTAGTTTTCTCTATTCATCGGTTGTCCTGCGCCAATTGCCGAGTAGCAAAGCGAATCCCCTCCTTCAGTAGCGTTTCCACGCAACCTGTATATTTTTTTCACTGCAGTGTTTAAAAAAAAGGAAGGAAAGAAGAAAGAGGTGGGTGGGAGGAAGAGGAAAATAACTCGTGAAAAGTCCTCACACTGTTTAATGGAACTTGTAAGTGCCTGGCTGGCCCCAATTAACACCTTATCATAAGGCATTCCTAAAATGGGGTGCCAGACGCCAAATTGCGAATAAATGTATCTAATTAATCCACCTAAGATGACAGTGATAAACAAATCTATATTTAAATCGAGATGAAAGATGCAGGTTATTTGTTTACAATAACAGGAAAAGATCATAAAAGTGCTGTAAAAATCCTTTGCTTTGGCATTATGGATACAGCTGCCGATTGCAGTCTCAAATAATTCGCTGCGGGCTGGACTCCATCAGCATCCATCTGCAAAAGTGGGTCTCCCTGGGACTCAATCCGCAGACCGATTTGCATGTAGTCCTCGGTTTTCAGATAGTAGCTTTTATTCAAATTCAGAAGACAGTGGATAGGACGTCTAGCACAGAGAGTCTTTTTATATTTGGTTGCCCAAATATAAAATTTGAGGCAAGGAACGGAGGTCAAGGTGATTGCCATAGGAAGCAGAAATTGGGATCTTAATGGGGAAAAAAAGCAGGAAGTAAGACTGGAAATATGTGCACATGCTAATTACTGACTCAGGTGCAAAAACACTTCCGCTAATTACAAGTCTGTATAACTACTTTTGTATCTAATTCAAACACACTGAAATCCATGAGATTCGTGTCCTCTTTCTGGTGTTTTAATTTATATAAAATCAACCAGGATATAGGTTACAAGTGGTCAAGATTCGACGCCTCTGAAAAATGAGTTAACTTTGCCATTCAATTGTTTAGAAGACAAGTGTTGTAAAAAGGTGAGACTTCGAGGGACTCCTGGTTATTTTCCTATATCTGGATAATTTTTCCCCGAACTTCCTAGTCTAGCCTATAGTTTTAGGATTCTCTAGAGGTCTTCCATCCAAGCATATTTTACAAAAAGCCCAATTTGACTAATGAAATGTAAGGTTCTAAATGTCTTTTGTTTCCTATCAACCTGACACACGGGGGAGAACAATTGTGCATTGCTTTCTTAAAAAAAAAAACACTTTAAAGTCTTCTCCCCATATCGACCAATGGGAGGAACTGCTCTTAATTGGTCACAACAAATCCTGTAAATGTGAGGTTACCTTTACTCAGTGAAAAGCCTAAACAACAAGAACTCTGCTCCATTTTGACGGAAAGGCCAGGAACAAAGGTGGAGACCGTCTCCTCAGCAGCCTCGCAGTCTGCACGTTTTAATGTGCTCTGGTAGGAAGTCTGGTCTCAGGTCAGTGGAGAGCAAGCTGAAAGGGCGAAGCCAGCGACCGAATGCAGCACGTAATACACACGTGCATTATTTGTGGGTGCCCGTGCAAACGGATTCTACTCCACCCTTCCCCTATTTCAAGCACCCCAAACGCGCATCCGGATTTAGACGATAAATGCATAGGACAGCAACAGCGGGATTCCCAACCGCAAGATAAACTAAATGAGAGGCTTCTGCTGAGATTGGTTTGATAGTTCACTGCAATACATCCTGCAATGAGCTCCAGTTTAGGTCCAACTCAAAGCAGTCCCACTGAGCTTTATACCTATTACTGAGTCTATTTGTAACTCTCAGTGCGCGCTCCCTCTCTTTGAATTTCCAAGTTATATTTTCTTCCTGAATTCCTAATTTTCTATGTCCTAGGGAGGGAGACCTGCAAAAAAGAAAAAAGAAAGGGTGGGGGGAGAAAAATAGAAAAATTCTGATGCTCTGCTTTCCTAATGTTCAAGGTTTCCAGAAGGGTGAAAATGCCATCCCACACCTGTGGTTTAAATTATAACCTCCTGCTATTGTCAAAGCAACAACCTTGCCATCTGGTTATCTGGATCCTTGACTCCATCTGCTCAGCACAACTTCTGGGCAGTGGTGTATATGACAATACACCCTCCTTCCCCACTCCACTATGGTGTTTTCATCATTTTTTTTCTGACAGTGTCATCTCAGATCCCAGAGCTGTAAGACAGAAGAGCAAGTTAGCCTGCTGTCTCTATTCTGAGATGATTCGTGAGATAAGGTTCTTGATGTTTTCTGAGCTTGGTGGGGTTTTCTCCCCCAGATATTTCATTAGCAAATTAAGGTACATCATTAATAGTAGAGAGAAGAGAGTGAAGTTTGTGCTTATTCTTTATAACTCTGAGCTAAAAATCTTCTCTGGGTACCATTTGTGATATACACTATTTCAGCTTTCTGCAAATTTACTTTGCATACTCCATAAGCTGTTCAGGTCAGAAACTCACTTCATATTTGAAAAACAACTTCTGGCCACAGACACAACAGATCATCTCACTTCACTGCCAAGCTTTTTAGATTGTATACCTTTTGGAGTTGTAATGGGGCAGCATCCGCTGTATTTAATGACTAAAGGTTGTAGAGCTGATGGGTTGTGAATGAGATGAAGGTTATGTCATATGGAGGGGGGAGGAGAGGTGGAAAGGTTTATGTAAATTGGAGGTGAGGATATGTCCTGAGATAAAGAGGCTTTAAAACATAGCTAAATAGACTATACACTGATAAAAGACTTTCCTGAGAAATTCAACCCTAAAGAAAAAATGTTTTGGGATCCAAAATATGTAAATATACACCTTTTTGCAGCAGTCTCTTTTGGGAAAAAAGTTCCACAGACATCCGCACCCAAGTGTGGGTATTACCTAAGAGCAAAAGTCTTCAAACTTGGCAAGTTTAAGACTTGTGGACTTCAACTCCCAGAATTCCTGAGCTACCATGACTGAAGGAAGAATTCTGGGAGTTGAAGTCCACAGTCTTAAAGCTCTCAAGTTTGAAGACCACTGCCTAAGAGTCTGAATAGGTCACAACGTTGAATCTGAATCAGATAATTGGTTGAGATGGAGGAGTTACAGGGGAAACAATTTTTTCTGATGAATCTGACCTTCCAATACAGTATGTAAACTTTACTCTACTCTGCCACCCTTCGGGAAAAGATGTGTTCAAGCCATCATCTCAGCTTGGATTAGTCAGTCATTGGCAGATTTCCGGAAAGAGGGAAAGGGTGCCTAAAGCACTATGGGAAATTATACGAGTTTTTGTTAGTCGCCTGAAAGGGCAATACGTTGGCAGTCATAGCGGAACAGTGCATTTTTATTACTGAAAAAAGTTTCTGTCCGTGAAGCAAAAGCAAAAAGCACGATAAATCGGCGCTTGCTGCCTTTACTGCTAGAGTCTAACCATTGGCTCTCATACTTCTGCCTGAATTGCTAAGGGCCCTTAGCACACCCCGTTTTTAGTTAGGCAGAGAAGGCAGCCGAAAACTCGTCTTTTTCGTCACTTCAAAATGTTTTATATCTTTCAGCAGGGGCGCCATTCTAGAAAAGAGCGCTGCTTAACCACTTCCTCTGCATAGCTTAGTTCGGACCAGTGAGGCGCCGAACTGAAAGTAGCTCTGGAGCGGATTAGAGGAGTCGAGTTTGTAGCGAAGCGTGAGCAATCTCGCCATTCATTGATTCACCTATTTCCAGGAGCTGGTGGATTTCCGTAAAAAGTGGACGAAAGAAGTACGTGCACAAGGGCGCTTGAGAAATAGGAGAGCTTTTATCAACTAACTGATTGAATCAGGAAGCCCGGCAGATATCTTTCTTTCCGCCCCTTTTTTCTTTCGGATAAGCAATTTGCTCCCGGCATTAATCAGGATGTAATTCCCATGACTTTCTCATGACTAATACTTTCTCTTCAGGAGAGGGCGGATTAAGGGTCATTTATCCCGGTGCCTTTTTCAATTTCATATCAGCCGGCAACCAAATCATATATAGGTATGATATAGGTATCATAAAGTATATCCAGCCGACTGTGCAGACTTTCTTGCTTGCAACTTAAAACCAGCTCGATACAGGACAGTTAGGTTACCTATCTTCTAAATAGACTTTTTGGAAATAATGTGAAGGAAGTGGGTCTAATTTATCATTTCTATTCTTTATATCCCAAAGTTCCTCTAAAACATTAACATATATTATTGGAGTGGGTGACCTTTGACCTTCCAAACGTTCATCCTTCCTATTGGCTCTGCTGACTGGGAGCTATAAATCAGAAGTTAGTGGAGGACTACAGGTTCCCAATCCTTAAAAAAATGATATTTTATCTACCTATAGGAATGAAGCAATTTCATTTCATTTCAAAGGAAATTTATAAACAGATTGGAATCAAATAAGGCTGCAAAAATCCAAACAACGATTTTGATAGGAGCTACGAAATACTGCCATCTGGTGACTTATCTTGGCTTTGGTATAGATGCACTAAAATCATTGGGATTCAGATTAATACAGAATTATAACAGAATTGGAGGGGAGCTTGGAGATCTTCTAATCCAAGCCCCTGCACAAGCAAGAGACCCTATACCATTCTGGACTAATAGCTATCCAGTCGTTTCTTAAAAATTTCCAGTGATGTAGCACCCCAACTTCTGAAGGCAAGCCGTTCCATTGGTTAATTGTTCTCACTGTGAGGAAATTTCTCCTTGGTCCTTCCCCTGATTACTGGTTTCCATCCATTGCTCCTTGTTCTGCCTTCTGGTGCTTTGATAAATAGGTTGACCCCCTATTCTTTGTGGAAACTATAAAATATTTGAACACTACTATCACGTCACCCCTGGTTCTTCTTTTCATCAGACTAAACATACCCAATTCCTGCAATCATTCTTCATATGTTTTAGCCTTCATATTATTTTATTCTAATCATCTTTGTTGCTCTTCTCCAGATTCTTTCCAGAGTCTCAACTTTTTTTATATTGTGGTGACCAAAACTTGATGCAATACTCCAAGTGCGGTACTCATATTTGATTCTATCGTTCTGTTAATGTATCCTAGGATTGCATTGGCTTTTTTTGGTGGCTGCAGCACACTGCTGGTTCATATTTAAATAATTGTCTACTGGAGCTCCAAAGTCCCTCTTGCATTTACTGTTATTGAGTCAGAATCCACCTATTCTATACCTATACATTCAATTTTCTTGTCTAAGTGTAAAACCTTACTTTTATCAACATTGAATTTCTCTTTGTTAGATAAGGCCTAGTTTTCACGTCTGTCAAGAACCTTCTAGAACTTAGGCTTCCGGGTTAAGCCCTTCTCGTCGACAGACCAGGGACTGCGACTGTCCACAGCTTCGATCCGTGCTCTCTCGTTGGAGAGCCCCAATCACTGTGATTGGGGGCTGAAGCTCCCTCAGAGGAGCGGTGGAGTAAAGGGAAGCTGCCAGCCAGGTCGAGGGGAGCCGCATCCCCCACTCCATGGGCTAGGCAATTTTTCCTCCTGAAGACGACCGACTGGTGGTCTTGTTGCAGGAAATCCTGCTTCCAATTCAGGACACAAGACCACGAAGGGTTGGAGAATACAGGTTTATTTGCGCAAAGGTTCAGAGCATTAATATGACAAATTCTGAACCCTGGGCTATTCCCGAGGTTTGACTTATTGAGCTTAAAACCCTAACTTTGCTCAGGGAGTTTCTCTTATTTAGCTGAGCATGCTGTATTATAATAAAAGGAGAAATTTCATAACAAAGAAAAGAAAAGTTTTCATATCTGTTTACCTTAATACATTCACCATATATGGTATTATCTTACACCATCTGTTACCATCAGTTGCCACCCTTTACAGTACATTTGTTATAAGTAATATCTAGTTCATAGGTCATTATATTGATGTTTAGCAAATTCAATATATTTGAGTAAAACTTGCAACATATAAATTGGGTAATTTCTGCTAATAGCTACATAAGCTTAAGTAAGTCCCATAAATTGAAATAATACTTTTCTAGGTACTTTCTCTCTTCAGTCTAAAATGGCCACCCTGAAGAGGAGGACTTAGCTGGACTAAGATTTGTGCAGGAGAGAAGAAAGAAGTGGACAACATAAGAACTGGGCAACTTGGCACAACAATTAGTTAAAAGGTACCCCAGGATGGTATTTTAAGAATTTTTATGAAAGAATAAGAAAGCGGCGGATTTTTAAAGGGAAAGGGGGAAAAAAGTGAAAATATCTTTGACAGCTGAGCAGGGCTTCGAACCAGGATTGGAAGAAGATGGAACAAGATATCCAAACAAATTGAATTAAAATACATTGCTAACAAACAGGCACAATTTAAAGCTGGACTTAGGAGTTTTTAAAAAGAAGGGGGAAATATTTAAATTGAAGATTTTATTGGTTTGGAATATAGAGGTTTGGAAAGCCTGATCAATAAAAGGGGTGGGTGGGTAGGTGAGGACATCGTATAACAGAGAGTGCCATCTGGTGGACAAAAATTTAAGCTGAAAATGGGAAAGTTCCTGTTTCTCTATGAATCGGATTTGATACAATGAAAAGGAAATATTGAAACAATATAACAAGTACCCTAATAAGTAAAAATTGAATTAGCATAAAAGAAAAAAATTGGATTGTTGGACTGATTGGTGATTTTGCTATAAACCTGGTTCTGGAATAGTTGTTAATCCAGAAAGTTTGAAGAAGAAAAAAGAAAAAGAGAAGCTGATTGGTGGATTTTAATGACTATTAGATATAAGAGTGTGTAATGATGATATCTCTGTGGGATCTAAAAATGGAACTTAAAAGTTTGAAAGAGCTATTACATGCAAGAAGTGAATCACTTGCCTCTGAGTTAAAAGCTATGGAAATGGCGATTGAAGAATAAGAAGAAACCTCAGAGAATGAGGAGTCAGTTCAAGAAGAAGCCATCTTAAATAGACAATCAACACAAAGAACACCACAAAGAAAAGGAAAAAGAAGGGGGGTTAAAAATGGAAGATTTAAAAAAGTAACTAAAATGGGGAATATTTATAAAAATCAGAAAGACAAAGAAAAGTAAAAGGGGGAAGGAAAAAATATAGAGAGAAAGGGATATAAATTAGAGGGGAAAAGATTTGGAAAAACAAAAGGAAAGAGAGGTAATGAACAGGAACAGGAAAGAAAGAAATATAGGAATTGTAAAATAAAGGAAAAATTTTCTTTACCTAGAATACATCGGGACAATGGTTAATGAATTAAGAGGGGATTCCGCATGGATAGGAGGGGTAATAATTACTTTGCAATTACAAATTATAGAATATAATTTATTGAGAGGAGGGAGAGGCACTGATATCTTTTTAGAAGATGAATGCATTTTCTTATTTTTATTGTTACAAGAAAGGTTAATGTTTATTATATATATTGAAATGATTGAAATAAATTGTGAGGAGGTTTAAAAATGAGATTAATATCAGTGACCAAGCAAAATGGATTGTTTCTTTCTTTTCTTTTTTTTTGATACCATAAATAAAATTTTATGGAAGTAAAGGGAGAAAATATATTGCGGAATCTGACTGAAAAGTACAACGTAAAGTAGTTTATTTTTCTAGGGATTGATTATTACTATAACTAAGTAAAATAGATGTTTAATTGGGAATTACAGATGAGGGAATTAAGGCATAGTTAAATCACTGAGGTGACACCCCAAACTAGTAAAAGGGGAGGGGAAATTTATGTTTTGTTTTATGTGAAAAACTTGTATTAATCTAGACTTTATGAAAAGAATATGCAATGGAATTGCAAATTTGACAAGATAAGAAAGAATTAAAAGGGAAGATATGGAAGATATGGAAACTATTAGTGATTTAAATGAGAAAAGAGTACTTTGGAAAAGGTAATGTTTAAAAGAAATGTTAAGGCTTAAGAAAAATTGGAAAAATTGAATAAAACTTTTTTTTTAAAAGAACCTTCTAGAACTTGAGCCTATCTTATGGGATTTTGGCTATTTCTGCCAGCTTGGTATTGTCTGCAAATTTGATGAGTTCCCCTTCTATTCCCTCATCTAAATACTTTATGCAGATACTGTGGAATACTGGGCCTAAGAGCCTGGGGTTATCCCACTGCTTTCTTCCTTTCATGTAGATGTAGTCCATTAAGGACTACACACTGAGTGCAGTTTGTCAGCCAGTTATTAATCCATCTGATGGGGATGCTATCTATCCCATATTTTTCTAACTTACTAAATAATAAGATTAGGAATGACATTCTTGGCTCTTAGATAGATCTGTTCCAAAACTGTTTGGTAACACTACTTGTGAGGAAATGGATTGAATGGTGTTAATCTGTGACTTATTTGTAACAGAATCCTACACTTTGTACCATTTTACTCTGAAGTTAACTTGCAGTAACTATAAATACATGATTTGTAGCTGATTTATATTTAGTTGAAGGGAAATCTGAATTCAGAGGGTTTTACTTTTAATTGGGTATTCTTAGATATTCTTAGCAAAGAGTAATCTGTTTGAATTCAGTAGATTTAATTTCAAATAAATATGAGCAATCAACTGCAAATCCTGTATTTAAGATTACTCTCTGAAATCTACCAAGTGGAGAAAGTAATTTAAATTAATGAGACTAATTTTTTAATAGATATGCATGCATGCTAACTAGGAAATGAGCTCAAATGAACCTTTGGGTGATGAGAGAGAAAGAAAGGTTTCATGAAAAGTAAATATGAGCTGAACTGAGTGAGGTTAATTTCTTGGCAAAGAATGGCTTTCATTTTTCAAAATGCACACAATGTCCACACATCAAAGAATACAGAATCAGTTATTGGATGTTTGATCAATGGAAACACTAAGAGAATTCATGAAGATAAACACAGAGTTTCTTGAATATGGCAATTTTACATTGCATTGGACTATAATGCAGTTTTCTCCCATTATTTCCCAGCAAGAGTAGCAACTCAGAATTTCTAGTTACTACTGAATTATAGGCAGCCCTTGACTCATAACCATAACTGAGACCAGAACTTCTGTCACTAAACAAAGCAGTTAAGTGACTATTAGCCAATTTTCAATCTTTCTTTGCTGCAGTCTATAACCAAATCACCAAAGTTGTTAAGTGAATCACATAAATTACATTAATCTGGATTCCCCCATTGATTTTTCCTTTTGGAAGCCAGGTGGGAAAATTGCACATAGTGGTAATGTTACCTCAGGAGAGTACATCTGTGACAAATATATGCTAGTTGCCAAATGACCAAATTTGACCAGGTGGCCGTGGGGATACTATAGCAGTTGTAATTGCAAAGCCAAGTTGTAAGTCACATTTTTCAGTGCCGTTATAATTTGGATAGTCATTAAACAAATAGTTATAAATCAAGGACTACTGTACAACTTGTCAGATCTGTGTATCTGTCATTTCTTCAGTGGAAGAAGAAAGGGGGGGGGGAGAGACTGATAAAAAAATCCTTTCTTGATGTAACCTGAATATATTTAATCTTACATCGAATTTGTATAACCTACACATGATACAATGGAAGGAGAAAACCCAGATGGCCGGAACCTATCACCTCTGAGAGGCACAGCCAGGAGATGAGAAGACCATAAAAATTCCACAGTGAGATGTGTCCTGGGAATCTCTGGAAAAGTTCGTTCTAAAAAGGGGTGGGGGAAAATTAGGTATGCCCTGGGAAACTGAAAAAGATCACTTTTACAGAAGGGGTGGGGGGAATTAACATACTGGCTTTTGTTTCACTAAATACACATCGAGATAAGGGGAGGGGTTCTAAACTCCCTTATCTACCCCTGTATGCCAGAGGGACCTTAGATGCTGCTTTGAACTCCTACATGAATTGTCTCATCTCAATAAAGGATTCCTTTGGATATGTTTGGTTTTTAGAAGTTCATTCTTGTTAACTGAATGGGAAAAAGTTCTGTAGCCTGACATAAAGCAGCATCTGCAATAGAGGTCAGCCCAGAGAGGAAATTTAAAAAAAAACCAACCTTCACTCTACTGAGGGGGCCCTGCAAGAAAAGAAAATATCTGAGTACAGCAAGGACCAAGGGGAAGCTGAATGCTGGGGAGAAATGTCGACAGTTACCCAGCCAGATATTGACTTAGTGCACCCCATCGAAGATAGTGAAGCTGCCTACGAAACCTCCACAAAGCCCCAGTGGTCTTTAGGCATAGGAAAGAGAGACAGCTGGGATGGAAGAACCAGGGGAGTAACCCTCACCCAGGGCAATCGTAAACCCAGATGGAAATTGGAGCTGGAGGCCCTATCGGATCAGGAAGGATGGGTTGAAGAGCCACTGGTTGATGACCGACTGAGACGGTACATAAATTGCCTCGTGAGGGAACCCTGGAGAACCTCAAGGTAAGGGATGCACCAGGATGCCAATGCAGGAGAGTGAGGGAACCAGAAAATGAGAGAACCCGAGCCACCACCCTGGATTCAGCTGAGAATGATCAGGCAGCGGGATGGGCTGAAGAACCAGCAGCCATGCCAGGTACCCAACCCCTAAATGCCCCAGAACAGGGGATTAACCCTGGTCAATCCAGAGACATACAACTGCAGAGGAAAGTTCCACCCCTGGGAGTAAAATTTGATGGGGACCCCCAGAAACAGATTTTTCCTGGTGCAAGTCCTCACATACATGCAAGAATATAGGCAGAATTTCCAAACCAGGGGTCCCAAGTTGTCACCCTGGCCCTTGAAGGGGCAGCAGCCAGATGGATGGTGATGCTCCACAACATCAATGCCCCAGAATTAAGGAACCTCAACCAGTTCATGATGTTCCTACACCACCGTTTTGAAGACCCTCTCGCCAATAGAAAAGCCCAAGACCACATCAGAGTTTGTAAAGCAAGGCGGTCGCCTGGTAGCTGAATACATCAAGGAATTTTGTGACCTGGCTGGCTGAGTCGACTGGCCAGAGGATATCCTAGTCTGTTGGTTCAAAGATGGACTAAATGATGACCTATACGCTGCCTGCCTGGCCTACAGGGCCCCAAACCACCTGCATGAATGGTACATGATGGCAGAGGAGGCGGAGATAGACATGACTCGTAACTGGTACCACAGTGGCAAGCTTTGGAAAAGATCCCCACCCCTGGGGAAATGGGAAATTTTCAAACCCCAAACCACCATGACTCCAAGAACGTCTGGTTGCTTTAAGTGTGGAAAGGAGGGACACCATACAGCAGAATGCCATTCGAAAACCCCTGCCAGAAAGCCAGACCACCCATCGGGGGGGGGGGAACCTGGAACATCCAACCCTCAAGGAAAGGAGACTGGCCTGAGAGGCCCTGTGGGATTCCGATCCCCCCCAACCTAGAGGAAGAATCCCCAATGCTCTGAGGGGACCTGAGCCAGTCCGAAAGCGATCCAGAAGATGACCCACTGGTAAGCAACCCAATTGAACCAATCACTCTACCCCTAAGACTATTTATCCCCATCTGAGGGAAGGGGGAGGAAGTAGCAGTATTGCTGGACTCGGGATGCACCTGATGCCTAATAAATCCCTCCCTTGCAGAGAAATTGGGGATCCAACTGACAGAAATGGAAAATCCCATCGCTTTCTGCCAATTAAATGGAACTATAGCAGGAGGGGGAGCCAACTAGGTTTATCACAGAACCATTGAAAATAAGACTAGGGAACCATAGTGAGATGCTCACATTCATTGTATCCCAGGAATAGAAGAGCCACTAGTCCTAGGACTCACATGGCTGTGGAAATGGAATGAAAAAATAAATTGAAGGAGAGGAACTGACAATTCCAGAGAAATGTAGTATTTGCTAATAGCTCAGAGGAAAGGATAAGGAAAGGAACAGAGAACAGAGAGTCAGCCATGACCGGACAGTAGACTGAACCCATTAACATCCCCAGTGAGTACCAGGATCTGGCCCAAGTATTTAGCAAGGAAGCTTGTGTTGAACTCCCACCCCATCGCACCACAGACTGCGCTATCAAAATCCTACCAGGGGCTAAACTCCCAAAACCAAAAATGTACTGCATGTCTCCCAGAGAACTAAAAGAACTCAGAGCATTTATCAACAAAAATTTAAAAAGGGGTTTCATCGAACCCACCCAACCAAAAATAGCTGCCCCAGTGTTATTCCGCAAAAACATGGCTCTGTACGCTTGTGTGTGAATTACCAAAAATTGAACACGATTAGCATAGGGAATATGTACCCACTCCCTCTCATGAAGGACATGTTAGCCCACCTCTTGAAAGGATTTTTTTTTCAAAGTTAGACCTACGAGGCATATTACCACATCAGAATAAAGGAAGGGGATGAGTGGAAGATAGCATTTAACACCCCATTGGGATGCTTCCAATTTAAACTGCTCCCTTTTGGACTAAAAGAAGCGCCCGCTGTGTTTATGCAATTGATCAATGAAACCCTTCATGAATTTTTATATAAAGGAGTTTTAGTGTATCTTGATGATATTTTAATCTACATGGAAAGGATGGAAGAATGAGCTACTCCATGCAGTCCTCATGAAACTCTTAAAAGCTAAACTATATGCAAAACTCTCTAAATGCAAATTCCACCAAGAAAAAAACGATTACTTGGGGTATAGAATATCCCACGAGGGAATAGAGATGGACCCACAGAAAGTAAAAGCTGTAATGGACTGGGACCCACCGCACACCTGCAAACAACTGCAAAGCTTCCTGGGGTTTGCAAACTTTTATCGCCAATTCATTCCAGCTTTTGCAAACATCACCCTCCCTATCACAAACTTGCTAAAAACTAAGGGGGGGGAAGAAACCCTAGCCAAAGCAACCCCTTATTTGGACAATGGAATGCCAAGTGGCATTCAAGAAACTCAAACGTCTATTCTCAGCAGAACTGGTCCTTAAGCACCCAGATCCCAAACAACCTTTTGTCATCCAAGCAGACATTAGTGATGTTGCAGTTGGAGCAGTCCTCCTCCAAAAGAATGGACAATTACAACCATGCGGTTATACATCCAAGAAATTGACGGAAACCCAGCAAAGAACTGGGCCATATGGGAGAAAGAGGCATATGCTGTGCGGTGGGCAATGTTTACATGGAGACATTTCCTGGAAGGAAACCAAATCCCCTTTGAAGTATGGATTGATCACAAAAATCTAGAAGCCCTGAAAAATCCACGGAAACTCTGAAAAACAAGCAAGGTGGACTCAATACTTTAAACGGTTTAATTTCACTCTCAAATATTTTCCTGGGAGAAAGAACTTCTTAGCAGATGCACTGTCCAGAAAACCCCAATACAACAGCAAAAAGGTTGATGCTATAAAATAGATGATCCAATCGACCCAACTAGCAGCCAAAGTAATCACCCGAGCACAAGAGGAAAAAAAATCATCCCTGATTGAAGACACAATGATGTCAATATTTAAGGAGGCACTACTTAAGGACGACTGGCTCCAGGCTAACAAAAACACTTGTTTACTCAAAGATGGACTGGCTTGTGTAGAAAACAAACTTTATGTCCCTGCAAGCCAGAGAATGGACCTTATGAAACGCTGCCACAACTCCAAAATAGCGGGACACTTTGGATTTGTAAAAACCCTGCACCTCATCAAAAGAATATTTTTGGTGGCCGTCCCTCAAAAAGGACATTGAAAACTATGTTGCGAGCTGCCCCACCTGTGCTGCTGCAAAGAGAAGACAAGGAAAATATCCTGGACTTTTACAAACAGTAGTAGACCTTTCTGCAACCTGGAAAGAGATCTCTATGGACTTTTTTGTGGAGCTTCCCGAAAGTGCTGGAAATACTATCATTTGGGTTGTAACTGATCTTTTTTCCAAACAGGTTCACTTTATTCCATGCCAAAAGATCCCAACAGCCAAGGCAATGCAAAGATGTTCCTAATACACATTTATCACCTTCATGGATCTCCCCAATGGATTATCTCAGATAGGGGTGTTCAGTTCACATCCAAATTTTGGCAGGTGTTTTTAAATCTATTAGGCTCCACCCAGGGGTTGTCATCATCAAGTCACCCAGAAACGGACGGCTTGACAGAGAGAATTAACAGTGTATTAGAACAATATTTAAGATGCTTTATTAATTACCAACAGGACAATTGGACTGACCTTTCTTTTGCAGAGGTAACATACAATAACTCAGTCCATAGTAGCACGGGGTTCACCCCATTCCAGGTAGCCATGGGCCAAGAATTCAACTACCCACAAAGAACCTGAAATCCCCTCCCTTAAGGAGTGGATGGATAACTTACAAGCCATGTGGCCAGTGGTAAGATTATCTTTACAGAAAGCTAGAGCAGTTTTCAAAACTCAAGCAGACAAAAAATGTTGCGAACTTAAACCTTTCAAGATTGAGGACTGTGTATATTTGTCCACAAAATTCTTAAAATCATTACAACCCTCTAAGAAATTAAGACCAAAATTCATAGGCCCATTCCCCATCTCCAGAATTATTAACCCCGTAACAGTAGAGCTTCAACTTCCAAAAACACTTAGGCAGATTCATCCAGTATTTCACTGTAGCTTGCTCAAACTGGAGATCACTTCAAACCTCAGACCCCCCTTCCCACACCTCCAACCCCTATCATAGTACATGGGGAACATTTTGAAATTAAAGATATCCTTGATTCATGCATTCAC
This sequence comes from Pseudonaja textilis, assembly GCF_049901715.1. Classification (NCBI taxonomy): domain Eukaryota; kingdom Metazoa; phylum Chordata; class Lepidosauria; order Squamata; family Elapidae; genus Pseudonaja; species Pseudonaja textilis. The sequence goes on along the minus strand of NC_142008.1, from coordinate 47,215,971 downwards.
CATGGATCTACACAATACTTAGTAGCTTGGAAACACCTTCCTTCCTCAGAAAATGAGTGGGTAGCCAAACGACATGTAAAAACACCCACATTACTACGAAAGTTCCACCTAAAATACCTTGATAAACCATCCTGAATTGCAAATGTAATGCAAGATTTTTGTTTTTTCCAAGTAGACCTATCTGTTTTTTAAGGAGGGCAGGATGTCAGATCTGTGTATCTGACATTTCTTCAGTGGAAGAAGAAAAGGTGGGGGGAGACTGATAAAGAAACCCTTTCTTGATGTAACCTGAATATATTTAATCTTATATCAAATTTGTATAACCCATACATGATACAATGGAGGGAGAAAACCCAGATGGCCAGAACCTATCACCTCTGAGAGGCACAGCCAGGAGATAAAAAGACCATAACAATTCCACAGTGAGATGTGTCTTGGGACTCTCTTGGAAAAGTTCATTCTAAAAAGGGGGTGGGGAAATTAGGTATCCCTGGGAAACTGTGAAAAAATTGTTTCTAGAGAAGGGGGGAATTAACATACTGGCTTTTGTTTCACTAAATACACATCGAGATAAGGGGAGGGGTTCTAAACTCCCTTATCTACCCCTGTATGCCAAAGGGACCTTAGACGCTGCATTGAACTCCTACATGAATTGTCTCATCTCAATAAAGGATTCCTTTTGATACATTTGGTTTTCAGAAGTTCATTCTTGTTAATGGAATGGGAAAAAGTTTTGTAGCCTGACACAACTGCCAGTAGTACTTGTTAGCATGGTTAGAGATAAAAGGTGTTCTGGGAATTGTACTTCAGTAACATCTGAAATGCCATTTATTGCTCAGAAGATGTATTTATTGTATGTATACAAACAGTATGTATACTCTATGTATACTGCAGGATCCATAGGTCTTGTGGCAGTTTTCAGGAACCCAGTAAAACTTATCAATCAAAATGCTGATAGCATCATTTAATAACCAAACTCTTAAGAGGGTAAAGATGGTCCTGCAGGTTCCAGAGCATCAAGCCATATAAGATTTTTAAGATTAATACCAGCACACTGAATTCACCCTGGCACACTATATATTTATTTCCTATTCTGACCTGGGAGTAGACATCTGTGATAGTGATAGTGATACTGTACCTTGTAAGTTCTAACTCATAAATCAATGGCTGATTTGAGAAATAAACCTATGGCCATATCTTGCACAATATTATTATGGACATTTTTAAGGTCTCTATCTTCAGGAATTGTGTAATACAAATAAACTCAACAGGTTGTTTCAAAATCATGGTATAGGTAATCCTCCACTTACAACAGTTCATTTAGTCACTGTTAAAGTTGCAATGGCACTGAAAAAAGTAACTTGTGAGTTTTTCACATTTATGACCATTGCAACATCCCCATAGTCACATGTCAAAATAGCCAAAATTCAGGTGCTTGGCAACTGACTCATATTTATGATAGTTGCAGTGTCCTAAGTGTCATGTGATCACCTTTTGCAATTTTCAGATAAACAAAGTCAGCGAGAAAGTGACATTCACTTAACAACCATGCTACTAATTTAACAACTGCAGTGATTCACTTAACTATGGCAAGAAAGATCGTAAAATGGGGCAAAATTTATTTAACAAATGTCTCACTTAGCAACAGAAACAAAACTGAAATTTTGATCATAAGTTGAGGACTAGCTATCTATAATGGTTTGCAAATGGAGCTTTACTGTGTGCTTCCTAGGTACGAAATGAAAAGTATGAATTAAACTAATTTCAAGTGGAGCAAAGTTACAAGAATCACAGCCCTTGATTGAAGCCTACTGAACCTTCCAGGTTCACCAGAAATTTGTAACTTTGTAACTTGAGGCCTAGCAATATCACATCCAATTCTATCACTCACTGGGAGAATTTCAATGTTTAGATAAACAGATTACAGGTGTGTCTGTATAGGTGCATGTGTATGCACATGTCTTGTTTTAAGATCTATCTTATCTTCTGGCCCTACAGTTTTTTTCAGAAATGGCTTACAAAGACTAAGAAAAAGTGTGACTGGTGCAAAGTCACACAGTTGACTTCATGACTGAGGCAGGACTAGCACTCACACTCCTAGTTTCCAATCTGGTGCCTTAATCCCTACACCAAATTGGCTCTCTTGAGGTCTTGCTCTACAGCTCTTTTCAAATACGAGTCAAATAAGAGCTCTTTTCAAATACGAGTCTGGGTAACTGGAGAGCTTCTAAGACAGGGATGGGGAACTATGGCCCTTTTATGACTTGTGGACTTCAACTCCCAGAATTCCTGAGCCAGCCATGCTGGCTCAGAATTCTGGGAGTTGAAGTCCACAAGTCATAAAGGGGACATAGTTCTTCCTCTCTGTTTTAAAAGAACAATATAGAGCCATCTGTTCACCACCTCCTAAAAACTTTGGATGTTGCCAAATAACTTGACCAGAATTAAAGAACATATTCTCTGAAGGATAAGTGATTTCTCAATTCTTCATCCATCAATGAATAAAGAAATCAAGTCATATAATGTGTGAAAAATGACATCAGTAAGTTGGAAATAATAACAGTAAATATATACAAGATGGTGGCTGTAACTGTAGTTTATTGAAGATCTACTCATTTTAGTGTGACTGTGTAAGTGTAAAAAAGCGAGGCTTCTATCATATAGCAGGAAATAACTTCTTGCCCCCATACACATACATACAACCTATACACAAGTCAGTTTGGTGTAGTGGTTAAGACACTGTCCTAGAAAATGGGAGACCATGAACTCTAATCCTGCCTTAGGCCCAAAGAAGCTGGGTGGTCCTGGGCTGGTCACTCTCAGCCCAGGAAGCAGGCATTGATAAACTGCTTCTGAAATCTTGCCAAGAGATTAAAGAGACAAAACAAACAGACAAACCAGCAAAACATTAGTACATTCTATTACTCATTAGAACTTTCTTTTTTTAGTTTGATCATTTTTAAAAAAATAGAATGACTATAGTAACCCCAGAATCTGTAAATGATTAACTTCTAACTTGCTTTTTCCATAGATATTTAGGTTTAACTTTGCAATATGTGTTACACCAGGGGCCCCAACCTTTGGGCCATGTAAGCTATTTGCAAATGGGCCATGCAAATGGCAGGCGAGGGTGTGTACATGTGCATTCCCACTTGCGTGAACAGCAGGGTGAGTGGGTGCACATGAGCAGCGGACGTGTGTGCCTGATGCTCATGAACATGGAGCTGCACATGCTACTTGCCAGCTGCTCGTGTGGAACTACCCCTCTACTCCTGCCACCCCGCTGGTCCACAAAGCTGGAAAGGTTGAGTGTTACTCTGTGTTACACTGTTTCAACATTTATTTTTCAAATAAAGGGATAATATATGCATAATATAGGGTGCTGGTTATAGGGTAATTCTAAGCATGTCTGTTAAGAAAATATCCACTTGGAGTTTTTTGTACATAAAAATAATTTGGACATGTTTAGAAATATTGATTCAATTAATATAATTTTCTTCAACTCCTCATTTTATCTTTATACTGATACTATGAGTAGATCTCAATGGAAGGAAAAACAACACATGCTTGTCAATGGTTGAGTATTTTCTTCCTTTTTAGTTGAAGGGAATGGTGACTATTCATGATGAAAAATAAAATAAATTAACTGCATTATTATTTGCATCATATAGTAACATAATGTTGGATTTAAAGCTAGTTCCAAAAAGAGCGTGAAGAAACAAAGTCCACATAACCCAACAGGATTATAGTTCACATCCCCCCAGTGAGCAGTTGCTTTAGAGATTGCGGAGGATATAAAGTACTGATCACTTCATCTTTCTCCTTTACTTTCTCCTTTAAATCACTTTTGTTCTGGAGTTCAAGAAGAGAATTGGTGATAAAGGGTAAAACTAGGTTGCAAAGGCTTAGGATTTTTTTTTTTTAATCTTTATTCTTTCATTTCTTCCCACCACCACCACAATACTACGATGAAAATTTTGAATATTATTAGTATAACAACATTCAAGCCTCATTTTTAAAATCTTTTTCTGGCAGAATATCCCCATATGCTAATAATATAATGTTGTCAGATATGAATATTTACCTAAACCTTTACGGGAAGAATTTTAGTGCTTGCTGGATTTCATGATAATCCAAGGGAGAACATTATACTGCCACTGAGGAATGCAAACTATGATTTGAATAACATGATAGGAAAGATATTGAATGCCTCCTTGAGGGAGTATTATGCTCTGAGCTGTCACAACAGATTGTGTGAATAAACTAGACTGGAGATGTGATTCTAATAATATTGATGAAACATTCATCTGAAAGAGTGAGTGCAACCAGAAGGGACTCACTAGGAATACAATTAAATCCTAATCCAGACAAGACAAACCCTGGCAGGAAGACAATGAATATATGTTTCCCTGGAATCAGTCAAACATCCTGAATGATTTATCTAAACAAAGATGAATATCAAGACAAATTCAATGCACTTAGATGTTTAGAAGGCATCTCAAGTTTCTAAATGTTTTACAATACTTCACTTTTTCTTCTACAGAAGTTACAAAGCTATGCTGGCTCGAAGAAAAAAATATTCTGGACATACTATATAGCAAGGTGAACTCAAGGTTAATTTAAAAATCAAGTTACTGCATGCAGCAGGCATTAATACACAACTTTTTTATTAGTCAACAACAAAGCAAGTTATTGCTGATTCTTCTTGTAAAATAAAAAACAGTAATTATAATTTCAAAATATAATGCTGTTTTTGAAATCAACTCCATATTTAAGTAAACAATGCAGGTTCCTCAATAAGTGAAAATTGAACTAGCTAGTTGTATGTTGTGTCTTGCTAACATGGGGCACTTTGACTTTACCATTATTTTCACTTCCAAAATCTTCAGAAGCAATTTAAAGACCCTTAGTGATTGTTTCCAATTCTGTTGACATGAAATTCAGGTACTGAGAACCAGGAGGAAAATTCCCTGTCCTGACCCTGAGATGCTACAGGATTTATTGCAACAAAAATCATTTCACCCCATTTCATGCAAAGGGAAAGAAAGAGAGGGGATTTTTTAAAAAATAAAAAAGCTGTAGCCTGGTCCCTAAAATAATTGATGCTTATTTATTTTTCTGCTGTTTATTTTATCTGAATTACTGTTGGACTAGCCTGGCTATTAATTAGGAAGAAAATAAGAGTAAGAATTCCACATCATGAGGAAATGGTATCGAAGCATCTAAATCTTGATTATCAAATCTATTGCTGATAATTAAAAGTAAAATTGTTAAAAGAATGCCTCTACTTTTTTATGAAAAACTGCATTGTTACAGATTAAAGAACATTACTCTACAAAAACCAGTGTCATTCTGAGGCTAACCTCAAATTAAAGTAAAAATTTCCAGATTGAATATTAAAATGTACAATCCATTTATTTTTTAATCTAAATTATTACATCATCCAAAGAAGTCAGTTATGCTTGGACACTATTTTTTGCAGCAACTTTATAGTCAACAAACATCTGTTGTAGAAGTTAATGCCATGGACTTCTCAGAAAAATGTATTTAGATACATAATATGAAATACATAACTTGTATTACAAAGGAAATCAATTATGCTCAAATATAATTATAAAATACTTTAAAAATAATTAAAATAATTTAAAATAGATTTATGGAAGAAAACATTTTTGCAGTCCTTGCATTGTTGCTTATGTTCATTATTGAATCAATCCAAATTTATATGGCGGGGGTGGGGGAATCTAGAATAAAATATAAATTATTACAGGACGATAGAAAAAAAGGAGGCTTTGGTCTTCCAGATTTCAAAACATATTACTATGCTGCGATAGCAACCTGGCTCAAAGACTGAGCTAATTTGATAAATAAAAGGATCTTGACATTAGAGGGCTTTGATCTCCAACTTGGATGGCACACTTTTATGTGGGATGGAAAGAGTAAACACCACTTGTACTTTCAAAGGGAGTGTGTTATTAACTATTTGGGAAAAGATAAAAAAGTACATTACTGTAAGGTCCCACTGTGGTTATCTACAATGGAGGCAGTTACACATCCAAACGTTTTAGATTTTGATAATATTGCAAGATATAAAGATACATGAAACCAGAGAGTTAAAGGGTAGGAATCAAATACAAATTCAAGGAAAAGAGATAGCATGGTGGCCCTATGCGCAGATACAAATGCATTACAAAAAAGATAAAGAACAATTTGGTTTTAATATGGCCTACCAAGAATTAGATAAGATTTGGCATGGAGAGGAAAGGAAATTGATTAGTAAAATATATAAATATCTATTGGATTATAAATTAAAAGAAGAAACAGTCAAAGAGTGTATGATAATTTGGGCAAAAAATGTGGGCCACAGTATTGAATTAGACAAGTGGGAACATATTTGGGAAATAAATACAAACTATGTCAGCCTCTTACAAAGAAAATCTCTATAAAATGGTGTATCGTTGGCACTTGCCACCCACGAGACTGGCTAAGATGTTCCCAAACCTCCCCCTCAACTGTTGGAAGTGTAACTGCATCCAGGGAACATACTTTCATATGTGGTGGACATGTCCATATGCCCAGAAGTTTTGGAAAAATATCAAAAATTGGATTCTAAATATAACTAAACAAGATGTAAAACTTGAACCCGAAACCTTTTTGCTGGGTATGATAGACTCAAAAATAGAAAAAAAAATCAATATTTAATCTTGCACATTATAATGGCAGCCAGAATAAGCTACGCTCAAAATGGAAACTGTCTATTGTCCCTTCAGAGGAGATGGTCATTAAAAAAATTCACAAGTGTGCAGAGATGGACAGCCTAACCAAATTACTAAAAAACAACAAAGATAGTGAATACTACAAAGTTTGGAACTGTTGGTATGACTAGTTAAAGAAAAGGCAACATTTGACAACTGAATAACTTATGAAACTATGAAGGATGTGTGTTTAATCATAAAGTATTCTGTGAAAATAAAACATTAAAAGAACGAGGAAGGTATCATAACAAGGTAGATCACGTCAATGTTATGGGGTAAAAGAAAAAAAAGAAAAGAAAAGTGTAACCAATGTTCAATACCTGCTGCAAAATGTATATATGTATATATATTTGTTTAGATGTTTGTTTATTTCTTTTTAAATGTTTTAAATATATGAAACTTAAATAAACTTTATTTAAAAAAAGAATAATATGGCTGCATAAAAGGTTTATGAAGGTTTAAAAATAAAAAAGGAAATATGTGTGGAAAAAGGGGACAAGTCAGCATGGAAGGCAACATAAGGACATTCTAAAGATAATATGGATAACAACCAAAGAACAGAAGTTGGCCATAGAGAGAGGGAGGGGCTGATGCCGCTACAAGATGGACAAAGGATCTCGGGTCTCCGAGACCAACGCCAATATCCCCACAACTGGATGGTCCAATTGGACCTAACCCATCTTGAAGAGATGGTGGCAGGGGTTTGCTTTGTGACAGAACTTCCAAACTACAAAGCCTTTGCTATTTTTTCCCCCTTTTTGGTGACAGCTGCGCTTGGCCTGACCTTTCTGGTTTGCTTGGTTTTATTTTTAACTAGGCCTCGACTTTATAATTGGATAATTTTTTTCTCTTCTTCATCCTTATTTTTTTATTCTATCTTGGCCTTTTTTCCCTTTCCTTTTTCCTTTTTCATCCCCATTATTTTTATACTACTGTTGGATTAACTTTGGATTAATTCTGTATTCTTTTTCTGGTTTTTTGGGCCCCTCCATGGATTAAATTTTTACAGAGAATTTCTATTTTCCAATTTATCTTTATTTTTTATTTTTATTTACACATATATCTCCCTTTTTAATTGGATTAAAGTAAAGAAGAACCTGAAGATTGTATTTGGTGGTTGTTGATCAGAGCTACATTTAATCTGAAATGAAGAAGACAACTGCCACAGGCTCATGGATACCCACTCCTCCTCCACACTTACTGGACAGCAATCAATACACATGATGTTGCAACAAAAAAAGGAAAGAGAAGGAAAAAGAGAAGGAAGTTACACTACAAATGATAATGCAAGCAATACAAAAAGTGGCAGACAGAAAACAGATGAGAAAGTAGAGAATATACAACAAATGATGATGAAATATGAGGAAAGATTTCAAAAAATAGAAGAAAAAGATGACCAGAGAGACAGGAAAATTGGTGCAATTGGTAGTAGATTGACTGCTGTTGAACATCATAGAGGAAGTGGGATGCTGGGCTGGGAGTTGGACAGGACAGATTTTTATCTCAGATTCCAAAATATAGAAGAAGAAAAGGGAGAAAATCTTGCTGAAATAATGATAGAAATGCTGGCAAACGCCTTGAAGTTATCCAAAGAGAAAATGATGGATGGCATAGATGAGGTGTATTGAGCCTTTACAAGATATGCAATGAGAAATAAACTACTTAGAGAAGTCCACATAAGATTTACCAAAAGGCAGTCAAAACACAGATACTACAAAGTTCAAGAGATGAACCACTGAAGTATAAAGATAAGGAGATTGTGGTCCTAAAACAAGTACCAAGAAAAGTGAGGGAAATAAGAAGAGAATATCAATTCTTGACAAAAATCCTAATTAAGAAAGGTGTGAATTAGAGATGGCTGTTCCCTGAAAGTCTTATGTTTACCTGGCAAGAGCAAAGACATAAAATAGATTCAATAGAGAAAGCAGAACTATTTTATGGAGAATACTTTAGAGGGAAAGAGGATGAGAAATTGCAAGAAGAGGAAATAGTCAAAACCCAAGAGGAAATGATTGAAGCAAGAGATAAAACAATTCAAGAAGAAGCAACATGTGAGGAAGGAGCAATAGGAGGAAGAATGGAGTATAAAGGAACAAGGGAGCAAAGGTCTACCAGAGCTATAAACCCTACATATGAGGTATAAACAATGGAAGAAAAGAAACTGATTACAATGAATATAAATGGATTGAACTCAGCTATAAAATGAAGGAAAATATTTCATAAATTAGAAAAATTAAAACTGGACATAATTTGCTTGCAAGAAGTTCATATTAAAAAACATGTTCAGATGTTAAAAAATACTAAAATTGGGAATTTATATATTTTATTGGCCTAAAAGAAAAAAAGGGGGAGTTGCACTATACATTAAAAATACAATTAAAGCTGAACTAATCTTTACAGATGAAGAAAGAAGAACATTAATGGTGGAAATAACAGATAACAGATAATCAGAGTTGAAAGGGACCTTGTAGGTCATCTAGTCCAACCCCCCGCCCAAACGGAAGACCCTACTCCATTTCTGACAAATGGCAGTCCAATCTCTTCTTGAAAGTCTCAAGTGATGGTGCTCCCACAACTTCCGAGGGAAAGCTGTTCCATTGGTTGATTGTTCTCACTGTCAGAAAGTTTCTCCTTATTTCCAGGTTAAATCTCTCCTTGTTCAGTTTCCATCCATTATTCCTCGTCTGGCCTACAGGCGCTTTAGAAAATAGCTTGACCTCTTCCTCCCTGTGGAAGCCTCTCAAATATTGGAAGACCTCTATCATGTCTTCCCTGGTCCTTCTCCTTACTAGACTAGCCAAGCCCAGTTCCTGCAACCATTCATTGTATGTTTTAGCATCCAGTCCCCTAATCATCCTGGTTGCTCTTCTCTGAACTTTTTCTAGAGTCTCAACATCTTTTTTATAATATGGTGAACAAAACTAGATGCAGTTCTCTAGATGTGGTCTTACTAAGGCTTTATAGAGTGGTATTAGTACTTCCCTTGATCTTGATTGTATCCCTCTGTTAATACTTAGGATTGCATTAGCTTTTTTGGCTGCTGCTGCATACAGCTGGCTCATATTTAGCTGGTTGCTCACTAGGACTCCAAGATCCCTCTAACAGGTACTGCTATTGAGCCTGGTTTCACCCAGTCTATATGTGTACTTTTGGTTTTTCTTGTCTTAGTGTAGGACTTTACTTTTCTCTACATTGAATTTCATTTTGTTAGATATGGCCCAGTGTTCTAGTCTGTCAAGATCCATCTGGATCTTGAGCCTATCTTCTTGGGTGTCAGCTATTCCTGCCAGCTTAGTATCATCTGCAAATTTGGTAAGTTCCCCTTCTATTCCCTCATCTAAGTTGTTAATGAAGATATTGAAGAGTACTGGGCCTAAGATGGAACCTTGTGGCACCCAACTGCTTACTTCCCTCATGTAGACTTAGACCCATTAAGGACTACTCGTTGAGTATGGTTTGCCAGCCAGTTGCGAGTCTTTCTAGTGGTGGTGCTATCTATTCCACTTTTTTTCTAGCTTACTAAGAAGTAGGTTGTGGTGTACTTTGTCAAATGCTTTGCTGAAATCTAAATATATTATGTCCACAGTATTTTGCTGGTCTTTAGTCACTGTGTTGAAGAATGAAATAAGATTGGTTTGGCATGATCTGTTTTTAACAAACCTGTGCTGACTGCTAGTTATTACTTTACTTGTTTCTAGATGTTGACAGATCTATTTTTTTATTATCTTTTCCAGTATCTTCCCGGGTATTGATGTTAGGCTGATTGGTCTATAGTTTCCTGGGTCTGTTTTTTTCCTTTTTTGAAGATGGGAACCACATCAGCTCTTTTCCAGTCCTCTGGTAGTTCCCCGGTGCTCCAGGATTTTTGAAAGATATGGTGCAGTGGTTTTGAGATGACCTCTGCCAGCTCCTTTAAAACTCTGGGATGTAATCTATCAGGCCCCGGTGATTTGTTTTCATCAAGATCACACATTTATTTTAACTTTTATTTCTGGTCTGTCTTTTACAGTTATGTTTTTGGTGGGTTGAACTATAGTTTCTTTTTGCGTGAAGATTCATGCAAAGAATGAGTTAAGCAGTTCTGCTTTCTCTCTGTTGCCTATTACTTCCTTGTCGTCTTCTCTCTTTAGTGGACTGATTGTTTCCTTGATTTTTTTCTTGTTATTTATATGTTGGAAGAAACTTTTTTTATTATCTTTGACTTTTGTTGCAAGTCTTTATTCGTTCTGAGCCTTTGCTATCCTGACTTCGTCTTTGCAGATTCTGGCTATCTGCTGATATTCCGCCTTAGTTGTATGTCCTTCTTTTCATTTTTTGTACTTGTCCTTTTTTTCTTTCAATTTGCCAGAGAGATCTTTGTGCAGCCATGCTGGTTTCTTCTTGGATTTCTTGTTTGTCTTTCTCAGTGGTATTGTGCTGGTCTGGGCTTCTATGATCATACTTTTTAGAGTTTCCCAAGATTCTTGAGTTGTTTTCCGCTTTAGGATTTTCATCCATGGAATCTTTTCCCAAGTTCTCTGTGAGTTTATTGAAATCAGCTCTTTTAAAATCCAAGACTCTGGTGTCATTATGTTCCGTTGCTTGTGTTTGTGTTATGTTGAATTCTAGTATGACATGGTCACTCTCATCTAAGGTTCCTGCAGTTTCAACTCCCTCTCTCACTTCTTCTCTGTTTGTAAGAATTAAGTCCAGTATGGCTGTCTCTCTAGTTTCACCCTTTACCTTTTGGACAACAAAGTTGTCAGCTAGGTTGGTTAGGAACTTATTTGATTTCTCACTTAGTGCAGAATTAGTTTTCCAATTGATATCAGGATAATTGAAGTTTCCCATTACTATTGTTGTGTGTTTCCTGCATATATAACAATATGCATATTGTTGTGTTTCCTGCAATGACGACACCATCAAAGCAAACCTCTTTAACACATTCTCAGTATTTGTAAACAGCAATGGATCAAGCCCAGTACTTCCTAGTCAAACCACAGACAACTACAATCATCTAATACATATTGATTTTACAGAAGACATTATTACGGTATTGAAAAAGCACTGCGCAATCTAAAACCATCCCTATCTATTGGACTGGATGGGATATGTGCCTACTTCTTTAAAAAGCTACCCACTGCCATAGCTGAACCTCTAAGCATAATCTTTGAAAAGTCTTTCAGGACCAGCTCCTTGCCAAAACTATGGTCACAAGCCATGGTCATCCCCATCTTCAAAAAGGGAGACCCCGACCTAGTTGAAAATTACAGACTAACCTCCTTATGCTGCGTTACCTGTAAAGTCATGGAATCAATTATTAACCAATCCATTATCCTCCACTTAGAGACAAACAACCTACTCTCTAATAAATAATTTGGTTTCAGGAAAAAAAAAACTATCCTGTAATCTGCAACTCTTACACTGCAAAAACATATGGACTACACAATTCGATCAGGGAAAAGCAATAGATGCAATCTACATAGACTCCTGTTAAAGCCTTTGAGTGGTACACAACAAACTACTACTAAAACTAAAATCTTACGGTATCTCTGGACACCTACATAACTGGTTAGAAGCATTCCTGTCAAACAGACAACAAATGGTCAAAATTGGGAGCATCCTATCAAATTCTGTACCTGTCAACAGTGGTGTGCCCCAAGGCAGTGTTTTAGGACCAACTCTCTTCATACTCTACATAAATGACCTCTGTGATCATATTAAGAGCAATTGTGTTCTCTTCGCTGATGATGTAAAACTATTCAACACCACAGACAATACTACTACTCTCCAAAAAGACCTTGACTATGTATCAGAATGGTCAATCAAATGGCAACTTCAAATCTCAACAAATAAATGCTCTGTCCTACATATTGCCAAAAAAATATATCAGAAAATAAAATACAGGCTGAATAGCCAAGACCTTGTTGAGGATCCAAACTTTGTCAAGGACCTTAGAGTACTCATCTCTAATGATCTAAGTGCTAGAGCCCACTGTAACTACATAGCCAAAAAGGCATTAAGAGTTGTTAACATAATCCTAAGTAGCTTCTTCTCTGGTAATATCACACTACTAACTAGAGCATACAAAACATTTGCTAGACCTATACTTGAATACAGCTCATCAGTCTGGAACCTATATCATGTATCTGATATTAACACAATTGAAAAAGTGCAGAAATATTTCACAAGAAGAGTTCCCTGCTCCTCTACTCATTCCAGAATACCTTATGCCACCAGACTTGAAACTCTAGACCTAGAAAACCTAGAACTACACTGCCTCTGGTCTGATCTAAATATAGTATATAAAATCATACATTGCAATGTCCTACCTGCAAATGAATATTTTAGCTTCAATCATAACAATACAAGAGCACACAATAGATACAAACTCAAGATTAACCGCACCAAACTTGACTGCAGAAAATACGACTTCAGCAACAGAGTGGGCAATGTTTGGAATACTCTACCTGACTCTGTGGTTTCTTCCCCAAACCCCAAAAACTTTAACCTTAGACTGTCTACTATTGACCTCACCCCCTTGCTAAGAGGCCTGTAGGGGCATGCATAAGCGCACCAATTGTGCCTACCGTCCCTGTCCTATTGTTTCTTTTTGTTTTTCTTATAAGTATCTATCTCATGTATTCAAAACTATGTTTATTCTTATGCCTGTATCTTGTAAACAATTGACAAATCAAATAAATACTAAAATACTAAATATATTTGTTAGTTGGCTGACAAAAAGGACATCTATTTTTTCTACTTGATTGGGTGGCCTATAATATATATCTATGGCCATGTCATTCTTTTTTTCTTTTATATTGACCCATATGCATTCTAGGAGGTTTTCATCTTTGGTTTCATGCATTTCTGTAGCAATATAATGGTCCTTTACATACAGTGCAACTCCACCTCTTCTTTTATGGGGTCTGTTCTTTTTTTTTTTTTTTTGAATAGTTTGTATCCTTCTACCAGTATGTTCCAGTCATGGGTTTTATCCCACCAACTTTCTGTTATTCCAACTATATCATATTTACCTTCATGTATTCGTAGTTTGAGTTCACCCTGTTTGTTCCCCAGACTTTGTGCATTTGTATATAGGCACTTGAGATCTTTATGTCTGACCCTGTGTTTACTGTCTACATAACCTGTGTTGTGCCTGCTTGCCCCTACTTTCTTGCCACCTGTTTGATTAATGCACTTGGTATGGCACTCACTATTAAATGCTTGGTTTTGGTTGGCATCAAGGTTGATAATCTTACCTGCACAAACATCTATTTTGCATGCACTGTTATCCTTATTAGTTTTTGGTTGCTGGGGACAGAAATGTTCTGAATCCATTAATTCCCTGTCCCCGCTGTTCAATTTAAATGTTTATCCAGAAAGTCTGTTAATTTAATGCTGTCAGCCTTCAAGATCTTCTACTATTGCTTTGCATCTTTTGGCTGCCATAAGTAATGGGGGGAGGAGGGGTAAAGTCTGGGAAGCGAGCTGGAGGTGTTACATTCTAGTGTTGTATAAAATGAGGAGGGGGGAGGATAAATTCTTGCTTAGGTTTCTATTTCTCGCTTAGCTTTCTTTTCTCTGAGCAGCTGCAAACCTTTATCAAAATATGCCAAGGTCAACGGACAGAGGCCTCATCACCACCTGAAGATGTCCACATGACCATATTCACAACTTTTAATTGGAAGAATCATTTGAACTATTGGGGGTGGGAACATTTCCATCACTTTGTATATGTGATTTGCACGCCTAATTCCTCAGATTCAGAATTCTATTGTTGCTACCACTTCATTTTCAGTAAAAGATATCTTTTCTCTAATTTAAGGAGTCTAAGTATTTCTTTCTTGAATTTTGAATGGAGCACTACCTGACAAATGCCAAGTAACTCAGTCCCTTGCTTTGATGGATGCAAACCATCTCTTTTGTACAGTTTTTCATTGGACCAGCTGCAGACATGATTAATAAAACCAAAACCTTCCCTTTTGCACCCCTCCTTTAGCCACACATTAAACTCTGCTATACACTGCCCTTTTCCTTTTTGTTCCTTGTATACTGGTAGAACCTCTGAAAAGATAAGCCTACAGCCCATATTGCTAAGTTCATACCCCAAGCTCTGGAAGTCTTCCTGAACAGAAAGTACATCCTTCTGGGACAGATCATTTGTACCAAGATAGCATCAAGATCACAGTCGTGGCTGGCATTCTTGACTATCTTAAGAATAGACTTCTTGTCTCTGTTGGCAATAGCACTTGGTAGACATTTGACCTCCTTTAAAACCTCAGTATCCTTTCCTAAATTTACATCCCTTACAATTGAGTCCCCAACCAGAAGGCGGCTTCTCTTTTTACTCACCCTCTGCTTCCTTCACAAGCAGCCAGTAGCTCCTCCCACAATCTCTGGGAAATTGAAATGCAATGGAAGCAATTCAAACTACCTCCCTCCTTTTTACTCACCCTCTGCTTCTTTCACAAGCAGCCAGAAGCTCCTCCCACAACCTCTGGGAATTTGAAATGATAACAATGTAGCAATATACACTCCAAATGAAAAACAAGAAGAATACTATAAAAAAACTACATAACAAAATTATTGAATTGGAATATGATAATATATGCCTCATGGGAGACTTTAATGGAATAGTAGATGCAAACTTGGACTATACAACACAGAAAACTAATAGACAAAATAGAAAGATATTACCAAAATTGTAATTTTCTTTTTCACTTTTTCAAAATGGTAGAAGAACTAAGCATTAAAGATTTTTGGAGAGAAAGAAATACAAGGAATAGACAATACACCTTTTATTCCAATAAACACTTATCATGGTCAAGAATAGATATGATTTGGATGTCAACGGAACAGATTTCTAATATAAAAGATGTAAATATCAAAACGAGTACTTGGATGGACCACAATCCAATTAGAATTGAGTGGAAAGGACAAAGGAAAAGATCTAGATGGACTGTGAATAATACAATAGTGAAAGAAAAAGAATTTACAAAAAAGATGGAAAAGGAATTGGCTTTTTTCTTTAAAGAGAATAATAAAGAGGACACCTCACTGCAAAACCTATGGGATACCTATGCCAGAAGGAAGGCCTATGCCAGATTATTAATAATAGATTGAACACAACAGAAGTTAGAGGACTACAAGAAACTTGAGAAGAACTTACAAAAATATCCACAAAAAAGGATATCAAAAATCAAATGGACATAATTAAACATAAAATGGGATTGATGGGAAAAGAAGAGCTAGCCCAAAAAATTAGAAGCGTTAAACAGAACTTTTATGAAAATGCAAATAAACCAGGCAGCTGGTTGGCATATAAGTTGAAAAAAGAGAGAGAAATGAAAAAGATAATGCAATTAATAGATGATCGAGGAAGGGCATGTAACAGGAATGATGAAAAGAACAAGATAATACAAAAATACTATGAAAAGTTATACAAGCAAGAGAATATTGATGAAGAAAAAGTGAAACAATATTTACAAAGAGCGAAGCTTCCTCGGATATCTGAGGAGATTAAAATAATGTTAGGAGGAAAAATAACAATGATGGAACTAGCTGAGGTGTTAAAGAGGCAAAATACTGGAAGGGTTCCGGGACCAGATGGGCTGCCAGCAGAATTTTATAAAACTCTACAGGAATCTTTAAGTATTCTAATGCTTGAAGTGATGAATGAAGTCTTGTTAGAAACTAAATTTTATACATGTTGATCAAAATGGATTTCTGCCAAAGAGGCAAATCAAGGATATGTGAGAATAATTTTGATTACTGTGGAATATTATGAAACACATTCTCCGAAACAAATGGCCTTGGTATTCTTAAATGCACAAAAGGCCTTTGTAAATTGGCAGTTTATGATAGCACAAATGGAACAAGTGGGATTTGGTGGAAAATTTGTTGAAGCTATAAAGGCAATATATCATAAGCAATCCACCAAAATAATGATAAATGGAGATTTAACAGATAATATTAGAAAAGGAACTAGGCAAGGATGTCCACTGTTGTCTTTGCTGTTTGTTTTGACTTTTGAAGTATTAAATAGAAACATCAGAGATTATAATGAAATAAAAGGAATGAAAATAAAAAAGAGGAATATAAACTACAAGCATTTGCAGATGATCAGGTTTTCATATTAGAGAAGCCACTAAAAACAACACCTAAATTAATAGAGAAGATTGAAGAATATGGACAAGTAGCAGAATTGAAAATAAATAAAGATAAAACTAAGATCTTAGTTAAAATATGGTGGAAAAACAAAAGAAGGAATTGATGAAGAGATTGAATATCCAGATCACAAACAAAGTTAAATACTTAGGAATACAACTGACAGCAAGATGTGGAACATTCAAAGAAGATAACTATCATAAACTCAAACAACAGATTGCGACAGATTTGAAAAACTGGGAAAATTTACAGCTATTTCTAATAGGGAGAATATCTACAATTAAGATGAATATATTACCAAGGATTTTATATTTGTTTCAGACAATTCCAATTAAACTAGGGAAAGAATACTTTGAAGATTTTAATAAATAATATTGAAATATATATGGCAGGGGGAAAAGGCAAGAATTAAATTAAAATTGTTGCAATATGCTAGATCAGGAGGAGGTTTTGGTTTACCTAATTGGGAATTATATTACCAGGCGGCAACATTGATGTGGGTAAAAAAAATGGATTGTTTTAAGGAATACTTGATTGTTAACATTAGAAGGTCATGATTTATTATTGGGATGGCATGCCTTTTTATGGTATAAGGAAAGTAAAACACATGGGTATTTTAGGAGACACTATATTCACGATGGTTTGTTATTAATATGGAGAAAATTAGGAAACAACATTACATGCAAATACCAGTCTGGTTGTCAACTATAGAGGCATTTGCATATCCAATTGTTTAGAGAATGGAAGAAATAGTAAGATACAATGAAATATTAAATGAAAAGGGTGAACTCAAACCTAAGCAAGAACTAGAGGAACAAGGAATAGAGATGAATTGGTATTCATATGTGGAAATACATTCTAGATATGATAAAGATCATAGGATAGAACGATTTTATAATGAATTTACTGAATTGACAAGTACTGATGAGAAGGTGATCAAAAAACTATATGGATGGAGGGCGGAGCTGGCGTCCCGGACAAGAGATCTTGATTCTCCAAGATCACCATCAATATCTCAGCTGCTGGTTGGTCCCCATGGACCTAAACCATCCCGTAGAGACGGTGATTGACAAGGGCATGTCCTGTTGATCCCAGGGACATTGCAAAGTCCCTGGTTGATCCAGGGAAAGCCCTTTTTTGCCAGTGGCGGAGGGGCAGCCTTCCAAGCTGCTGAAGCTGGGACAGCTCCAGAATGGAAGAGATTGAAAGAAAGTGTGTCAGTTTGGTGAGATGAACTTTTACTTATTATTTCTTGGAGAGAATACCCTGAAAAAATGAAAGTGGACTAAAAGTGAAGAGGAAAGAGTTTAAGCGGCATGATTAATTGTCAAAGTGAAAGTTTTTTATTGGAATTTTGAACTTGGCAAAGCTGTTTTACTTTAAGCTGGACTGGTACTTTTTAATATTTTTATTTCTGTTTGTATTTCTCGTTTTTTTAACAATCCTTTTGAAAATTATTTTTTGATTAAGACTCTTCTGCTTGATTTAAGATTTATTTTTCTCCCTTTAAAAAGGGGGGGGGGAGATTTTACTTTTTTTTTCTTTTAGTTCCTGGTTGTAGATTGAGGAGGGGGAAGTGAAAGTGAAAGAAAGTAAGTAGCACTGCCGGCCAGAGGCTTGGATACATTGTTTCTTTTTCCTTTCACTGGTTTGTATTATAATCAAGGACTCTGAGCTGTGTATTGGAAAAGGTAGAGATGAGCATGGCAGTTTGTTTATTCAGGTGCTCATTTCTGAACAGATAGCTGGAGTTTGGAGTTGAAGTTGAAAGAAAGAAGGTTGAAGTGACCTTGAAAAACTCTGAGCTGACTTATCAAAGAGCCTTGGACATTTGGCGGCAAAGCCTTGTTTTATATTAGAATTGCTTTTTACCTTTTGCCTCCCTTTCTAACACCCCCAAGTGGGGCTCTTTTTTTTCTTTTTAATTGGATTTTAACTTTTTAAACCAGGAACTACAATGTAAACCTTTTATTTTGGTTTTCCTTTTGTTTATTAAGAGGAATATATAGAATATTTTTCTTTTTTCTTTTTTACATCTACAATTGCAAATAATTGGATTAAGGTATACAAGTGCCTGAAAAGTTTCTTTTTCATTTTTTCCTTTGGAGTGGCAACTGTTTGCCTTTGTTTTTCTTTTCTTTTCCTTTTTCCTCTTTTTTTTTTCTTTTTTCTCTCTCTTTCTTTACAGATAAGCATTACAAGATGAGTAGAAAGACAACAGCCCCAGATTCTTCGATACCAACTCCCTCACCATCTGGAGGACATTGATCTATAAAGACAATATTACAACAGGAAAAAGAGAAAGAGAAAGAGAAGGAAGTGACGTTACAGATGATCATGCAAGGAATTCAGAAAATTGAGCAAAAAATTGAAAAGACAGATGAAAAAGTGGAAAATATGCAACAGATTATGATCAAATATGAAGACAGATTCAAAAAAATTGAAGAAGATATACAAAGAGATAAGAAAATTGGAGATATTGATACTCATTTGAGCAATATCGAAAAGGGCAGGAGTGAATCATTAGGATGGGAAATAGACAAATCAGAATTTTACTTAAGATTTTAAAATATAGAAGAAAGGAAAGGTGAAAACCTTGCTGAAATAATGGCAGAAATATTGGCAGAAGCACTGAAAATAACTAAAGAAAAGATGATGGGTGGGATGAATGAAGTGTTTCGTGTCTACACAAGATATGCAATGAGGAATAGGCTACCAAGAGAATTTCACATCAGATTTACTAAGAAGATTATTAAGACACAGATACTCCAGGTGGCAAGAGAGAAAACACTAAAATATAAAAATAAAGAAATTGTGATGCTGAAACAGATACCAAGAAGAGTAAGAGAGATGAGAAGAGAATATTTATTCTGACTAAAGAACTACTTAAAAGAGGAGTAAACTACAGTGGTTGATGCCAGAAAGCCTTTTGTTCACTTGGCAGGAACAAAGACACAGAATTAACACAGTTGGAAAAGCTGGGCTATTCTACTTAAAATACTTTAGAGAAAAGGAGGAAGAAGAAAGAAAGGAAGAGTCACTAATTGAATTCCAAGAGGAGTGTATAGCAGTAATTGAAAAAGAAAAAGAAGAAGGTGCAGTAGGTGGGGAACCCAGAGAATTGAGATCTGCTAGAGCAATAAAACCCTCTTATAAAGCTTAACATGGATGAAAGAAAACTGATTATGATTAACATAAATGGACCTAATTCAGCTATTAAAAGAAGGAAAGTATTTCACAAATTAGATAAATTAAAGTTTGATATAATCTGCTTACAAGAGGTACATATTAAAAATATATTATATACTAAAATATACTATATACTAAAACAAGGAAAATTAGGGAAATTATTTACATTGCTGGCACAATAAAAAAAAAGAGGTGTAGCATTATATATTAAAGAAACAATTTTGGCAGAATTAATCTACATAGATGATGATGGAAGGATTCTGATGGTGAAAATAATGGATAACAGTGTTAAAACACTTTTAATTGCAATTTATGCCCCAAATGATAAACAAGAAGAATTCTATAGGAAATTACATACAAAAATAATTGATTAGGACTATGTTAATATGTTTATGATGGGTGATTTTAATGGAATAATTAATGACTGATTGGACTATAAAACACAGAAAATAACAAAGAAAGTTAGAAAGATACTACCAAAATCCTTCCTTCGAATAACAGAAGAATTTAATTTAAAAGATGCATGGACAGAGAGAAATGCGGAAAGTAAGCAATATAACTTTCTATTTTAATAGACACACATCCTGGTCTAGAATAGATATGATATGGATGTCAGCAGAATTATTGACTAAAGTACGACAGATTGAAATAGAAACAAGCACATGGGCAGATTATAATCCAGTATCAGTTATTTGGAAAAGATACAAGAGGAGAGCTAGATGGACTCTAAATAATATGATTCTGAAAGAAAAAGACTTTAAACAGAAAACAGAGAAAGAACTTGTTTTCTTCTTCAAAGAAAATAGAAAAGAGGATACATCTTTACAGAATCTCTGGGACACGATGAAGGCCTACACAAGAGGCTTGATAATAGATTATACTAGGAGAAGAAACAGAAAACAGAAAAAGACATTTAAGAGATTAGAGGATGACTATAAAAGACTGGAAAAAGACTTACAGAAGTCCCCACAAAAAAGACATTAAAAATAAAATGGATATAATTAAACATAAAATGGGACTAATGGAAAAAGAAGAATTAGCACAAAAAAATAAAACAGAAATTAAAATTGAAACAGAATTACTTTGAAGATGCAAATAAACCAGGCAGATGGCTAGCTTATAAATTGAGAAAGGAAAGAGAAGCAAGAAGAATTAGCCAATTGATAAATAAAGAAGGACAGGTTTGTTATGGAAACAAGGAGAAGACAAAAATTACACAAGATTACTATGGAAAACTATACTTTCAAGAGAATATTCAAGAAGAAAAAATCAAGCAATATCTTCAGAAAGCGAACTTATGTCAGATACCCAAAAATATTGAAACAATGTTAGAAGGAAGTATAACGATGGAACTAACAGAAGCCTTAAAAAAACAGAATACTGAGAAAGCTCCAGGTCCAGATGTGTTGCCAGTGGAATTCTATAAGACTTTTCAGGAAATATTGAATTTTCATCTTCTTGAAGTTTTGAATGAAGTTATGTTAAAGAAAAGAATACCAAAAACATGGTCAGAAGTGGACATTACACTTATACCAAAGGAAGGTACAGACCTGCAGCAAGTTAAAAATTATAGACCTATATCCCTACTAAATTCAGACTACAAAATTTTTGCTTCAATCTTGGCAGAAAGACTGAAAAGATATATAAATAACTTTATCCATGCTGATCAAAATGGATTTCTGCCAAAGAGACAAATCAAAGACAATGTGAGAATCATTTTGGATATTCTGGAACATTATGAAGCACACCCTGAGAAGCAAATGGCCTTGCTGTTTCTAGATGCTCAAAAAGCCTTTGACACTGTGAGTTGGCGATTTATTTTACTGCAACTGATACAAATGGGCTTTGGTAAGAAATTTATCCAAGTCATTGAAACACTATATCATGAACAAACTGCAAAAGTGATGGTGAATGGAGAATTAACAGAATCCATAGATATAAGAAAAGGGACAAGGCAAGGCTGTCCGTTATCGCCTCTGCTGTTTGTGTTAACATTGGAAGTGTTGAACAGGAATATCAGAGAAGAAAAAGAAATAAAAGGAATGAAAATTATAAAGGAGTATAAATTGCAAGCTTTTGCAGATGACCTGGTATTTATATTAGAAGATACAATGGAAACAACACCCAAATTAATAGAAAAAATAGAAGAATATGGAAAAGTAGCAGGTTTGAGAATAAATAAAGACAACACAAAGATATTAACAAAGAAAATGTTAACAAGACAAAAGAAAGAGTTGAAAGGATCTTTAAAAATACAGGTCACAAAACAAGGTTAAATACTTAGGGATTTATATTACACCAAGATGCAGTACCCTGAAGGAAGATAACTATGTTAAACTCAAACAGCAGATTGTGACAGACTTGATGAAATGGGAAAAAATGCAACTATCATTGATTGGGAGAATATCCACAGTTAAGATGAATATATTGCCTAGAGTTTTATATTTGTTGCAGACAATTCCTATTCAATTAGGGAAAGAGTTTTTTGAAGATTTAAATAGAATTGTGTTGAAATATATTTGGCAGGGTAAAAAAGCAAGAATTAAATTAAAGCTGTTACAAGATGCAAGAATAAGAGGAGGATTTGAGGCACTGTTTTTGAGTTGGGAGAAGCTTAAAAGACAATATTATTTAAAATTCCAACATGGATATCAACTATGGAAGCTTTTTCTTATCCAATAATATATAAATAGGAACAAACAGTTAGATAAGGGGAGTTATTGAATGAAAAGGGTGAACTTAAATCTATGCAAACATTACAAGAACAAGGTGTAAAAATGAATTGGTTTTCTTATTTGAAAATACAATCTAGGTTTGATAAAGACTCCAAGGCAGAAGGTATTTATGATAAGTTGACTGACTCAGATAAAATTTTGTTGTGTACTGATGAAAAGGTAATTTAAAAACTTTATGGATATCTATTAGAATTTAAATTGGAGGAGGAGCAAGTTAACGAAACGATGATTGCTTGGGGGAAAAATTTTGGATATGGGATTGATTTGGAAAAATGGCAAAAATTGTGGTCTCAAAATTATAAAATGACAATGTCAACTGCATATAAAGAAAATTTGTATAAGATGTTTTACAGGTGGCACCTACCCCTGACGAGACTTGCAAGAATGTTTAAGAATAAATCAAATAAATGCTGGAAATGTCATCAGATACTTGGTTCATATTACCACATGTGGTGGACATGTTCAGACGCAAAGAAATATTGGACTAAAATCCACACATAGTTGGAAAAAATTATAAAACAACATATAGAGTTTAAACCAGAGATCTTTTTATTGGGAGTCATACCGGACATATAAAATAAAGAACTGAAATATTTGATTGCAAATGTTTTAACAGCAGCTAGAGTTGTATTTGCGAAGTTGTATTTGCGAAGAAAAATGACAAATACCTGTTGTGACTGGAAGATTTGAGCCTGCTGTGAGCTTTGAGTCTGATGTATCAGAAGACACAGGTTCGAGTGATGAGGAAGGTTTGGCATTGGAATTGGAGCCTGCTCTAATGAGAGATGCAGACGTGAGCCAGGAGGATGAGGGAGTGTCGGAAACACCATCCTCTCCAGAACCTTCCACTTCAATCATGCCTCAGGTGTCAGCAGCTGATCCACAGAACATACCAGAGTCCTTGAGTGATGACGAATGTTGGGTTGATGCAAGGACTAGACGCAGATGTCAAGCACAATTTGAAAAGAAAGGTCAAGTCAGAGACTAATTAGAGAGACTGACACGCCCCTACAAGGAATATAAGGAGGCGTGTTAGCTAACGATCCTTGTCCGGATCAAACTTTGTTAGTTACTGCGCAGCTTTGAAGAAGCCCTCTGTTCCTGAATTATCTTGCAGCTCATTATCTCGGCTTGAAGACAGTTTCTGGGAAAGCTGCCAATGACGATTACAGAGAAAAGTTAACTCTGTGGTTTCTGGTATTATTTGTTCGTGTTTATTTCTTTGGGACATTTGGACTCTCACTTTGTGGCTACAAGTGAGACAGAACAAATACCTATGCAGCAGGAAGTTATCAAAAAAATTATGGACTGTGCTGAAATGAGTAAATTGACATTTGAAATTAGAGAACAAGAAGATAAGCAATTTTATATGATATGGGATTTGTTTTATCAATGGTTGGATAAAAAGGCATGGTAATATAATAGACTAGATAATTTTGTGATAGAAATCTGATAGATTGATATAAAACATAATATAGATATATATATAACCACTGTTTGAAAGTATAACATAAATTTTAAAATAAAACTTGGAACATCTCATATAAAATGATGGAATAAATAGTTTAGTCATGGATGATTAATAACTGATAAATATATAAACATATGCTAGTTTGACAATGTGAAGATCGATATAAATTGTGAGTAAATGACTACAAAAGTATAGCACAAAGGATACATAACCAACTGACACACTGTATGTATATAAAATGGAAGAGGATTTTATGTTTTTATGTTTTTGTATGTGTATGTTTGTGTTTAAAAATAAAAAAAAATTATTTAAAAAAGAAAAAGAAAAAAGAAAAAACCTATATGGTTATTTACTTGGAGTAAAATTAGAAAAAGAACAAGTTAAAGAAATAATGATTGTCTGGGGGAAAAACTTTGGATATGGGATAGATTTAGAAAGATGGCAGAAATTATGGTCTCAAAATTATAAAATAACAATGTCAACAGCATATAAAGAGAATTTGTATAGGATGTTTTACAGGTGGCATCTCCCCCAGCAAGGATAGCAAGGATGTTTAAGAATAAATCAGATAAATGTTGGAAGTGTCATAAGATACCTGGATCATACTATCACATGTGGTGGATATGTGCGGAAGCCAAGAGATACTGGACTAAAATTTATACATGGCTGGAAAAAATGACAAAACAGCATAGGCTTGAAACCAGAGATATTTTTTATTGGGTATCTTACCTGACAGATACAGAAAAGAATTGACATATTTGATTATAAATGTTTTGACAGCAGCTAGAATTGTATTTGCCAAAAATGGGAAAAGTGAAAAAATTCCAATAGAAGAGGAGGTGATTAAGAAAATAATGGAATGTGCAGAAATGAGTAAATTGACATTAGCAATTAGAGAGCAAGAAAAAGAGTATTAAAAAATTTGGGATTTATTTTATCAATGGTTAAATAAGAAAATAGGGAAATAAAATATAATACAATATAAATACAATATTGTAATAAAAATAAGACAATGTAATGATATGTTATAATTGACTATAATGAAATTAATGATATTATGAACTAGGTTTTGTAAAAGTTGAAACTTGCTCAAAAAGGATGATGTGAATTTATAATTAAAGTCCAATAAGGAGTTAATAATAATATAATATAATATGCATAGTTGATTTATATAATATGAACTTTAATAATGTATCTAGAGGGGAAAGACTGTGGATATTGTGCACCAGAAGATACGTACCAACTGACACACTGAAAGATGGTTTTATGCTTTGTGTTTATGTTTGTATTTGTTTTTGTTTGTTGTTAAAAAATAAAATATTGGGGGGGAAATTGGCCATAGATACTGTACTAGGAAGGGTTTTTTTTTAAAAAAATATTTTTATCCCATCTTTACTATTTTTATAAATACCTTTAGGTAGTGAACATATATAATATTCCTTCTTTCTCCTATTTTGCCCGCAACAACAAACCTGTAAGGTAAATTGGTTGAGAAAGAGTGACTGGCCCAAATTCACCCAACCAACTGTTACACCTAAGAAAGAACTAGAACTCACGTACTGGATTCTAGGCCAGAACCGTAACCACTTGACCCAACTGGCTCACTTAATATTGAAATAATTCTAGAAGTTATCTTTTTCTCAAACATGATACAAAACTTGTTTCTGTGTTTTTAACTTTAAATAGCTTTGGATGTGCTCTCATCATGCTTGTATCTATTTCTATAAAGTAACTAAGAGAGAAGAATAGATTTTTAAAAAAATATTTTTCCAATAATATTTGCTGCCCCAAATTGGGGAGTTTTTGAATTACAGAGCCTTGAATTTTGCCTATCCTAACAGCATTACTAATACTATTTTCTATTTCATCAAACATGGATTTTAGTTTTTTTATCTAACTAAATATAGTATATCACTGGCTCTGTTTAAGTCTTCCTAATCTGATTTTTTGATTTCACTACTTTTGATTAGGTTAATTAAGGTCAATATTTCTAGGCTCTTCCATAAAACTATGTTCTTTGATTCCATCCCAGTGTGTTGGGCTTAAAGAATTTGGAAATTCAGGTTGGATAAATATTTCCAGACATCTTTGGAAACAGTTTGTAATTTGCCGAACACTCATAGAAGCAGTAGTGCAGAGCTGCCATCTAGCGTGCAGCAAAGCTATTTATCTTTGTGTGTATGTTTCTAACAGTGGAAAGTCCTTGAAAAATATCCATAAAAAGACTGCCTGAAAAAACTTTTTAAAATACATTTCCATCAGCAAGGATAACCTACTTTTCTGGTTTACATATATTCTAAATATATGAAAAATAAAAGCCTATAATGCTGGTTCATGTTTGGCTTAACATGCAATGTGAATGACTCAATATGGTCTTAATGTTTTATGCAACCTTGTCTTTGATGACTTGTCCAAAGTCAAAATCCTGATTTAGTAATATTATATATAAACACAAATATTATATATAAACACATTTCTTTCTGCTGGAGTTGTCCAACTTTTCTTCATTGAAACCTTATTAAGGTGTCATTTGTTTAGCTGTTACAGATTCTTTTTCATTTTTAGGAACTAGGCTTTTTAGTTGTTATTCCAGCAAAGTATTGCAAAGCAAAACCCTTTTCAATATCGGATCACAATACTCATAGAATCTCTGTTCTCTGCTTATCTGTTGTCTTTGAGTATAATATTCTCCATCTTCATTTTTAAAAAGTGTACACAAGCTGTTCCTCCATAAATGCTCAACTCAACATAAGAGGTGAATGGGATAGAGTTATAAAAATTGTGGCAACTAAACAATTTCCAAATTAGAACTAATATATTCCTTTTGTATATTAGGGCAAATTCTTTTTAACTCTCTTTGTAACAAGACTCTGTCTCTATTTGAAAATGGATCCTATTCCCATAAAAATGGTTGTGTTCCAAAGTTTTTGAATTGATTTGTTTCTGGTTTATTGGTGGTATATTGGGAACCAAGGGAAAATAGTTATTATTTATATGCTGTATCAAAATGAAATTGTGGTGTTTATTTTGTAATTTAGTGGAAATCTTTTCTCATCCCATCTGCTGGGTTCCAGGCCTTCAGTCCATTGGTGGGTTTCAAAACTTTTTCCTACAGGTTCGGTATGAGTGCATGCTTTGCACATGCACAAATTCACCTTTGCAACTCACCTTTTGTTGCAAGCCCTGTGTGTAAAACAGCTGATTGGCTGTGCTGCGTGAAGCAGCTGAGGTTGAAAAACAGGAAATAAAGGTCAGTATAGAGCTAGGGCAGGTGGGCAAGCCCAAAAACTGATCATTGGAGCAATTCACTCATGGATGATCCTCGGAGCTACTGGTTCAGCTGACCCAGGCTGACCCAGTAGAATACCACCACTGCTTCAGTCACCTAAGTAGTTCCCCAACATAAAATCAGGAGACAAGTAACAGCAGATGCCGAGGGAACTAAGCAAGAGAATGATCCTCAGCATCTTCTGAATGGACATATGTCCCAAGCCCACAAACTGAGATCTAGGAACAGCTTTATGGCAAGAACAAACATTCTTGATGGTATACAAAAATAACATTGAATTAAAAGATGGAGGAAGGAGGCCATTGTGCAAGGGTTAAACGTTAAAGGAGGATATGGCTGTAAGGATCTGACCTCCATTATACTACTTGGAGGACCCTGTATTGTGGTGGTCTGGCACTTGAAATGAGACGCAGGGAAACGTCTGAGCAAATGCCAGCTCTGAGCGAACTCAGGCAGCAGTATTTATTGAAGATTCAGAAAACAAATGACCTCGACAAGATAATAACATACAGGCACAGAAAGTCCCGCTGACGAAAGTCCTTGCTGTGTACCTATAATTATCACCTATTTCCCTGTTCCTTCTAAGCCCGCAGATAACAGGATGAGACACTCCTGCGTAAAAGTACTCCTACTCCCACCAGGAATGCCTGCATACCCTATCTCTATGCGAAATGGCTGTACAAAGGACTTACAGAAAATGATTAATAAAATATGTTACCACACTGTATAGATTGAGAGTTGAAGTGCCTAAATGTTTTAGCCTCCATTCCCCTAATCATCCTTGTTCCTCTTCTCTGCACTCTTTCTAGGGTCTCGACATCGTGGTGACCAAAACTGGATACAGTATTCCAAGTATGGCCTTACCAATACATTATAAAGTAGTCTTAACACTTCACATGATCTTGATTCTATTCCTCTGTTTATGCACCCTAGAACTGTGTTGCCTTTTTTTGGCAGCTGCAGCACACTGCTGGCTCATATTTAAATGATTGTCTACTAGGACTCCAAGATCCCTTTCACAGTTACTTCTATTGAGTGAGGTACCACATATATTGTACCTGTGCATTTTGCTTTTCTTGTCTAAATGTAGAACTTTACTTTTTTCATCATTGAATTTCATTTTGTTAAATAGTGCTCAATATTCAAGTCGGTCAAGATCCTTCTGTAGTTCAGGCTATCTTCTGGAATATTGGCTATTCCTGCTAGCTTGGTGTCATCTTCAAATTTGATGAGTTCCCCATCTATCCCCTTGTCCAAATCATTGATGAAGATGTTGAAAAGTACTGGACCTAAAACAGAGCCTTGGGGTACCCCACTGCATACTTCTCTCCATGTAGATGCCGTTCCATTGAGAACTACACATTGAATGCAGTTGGTCAGCCAGTTATGAATCCATCTGGTGGTGATGCTGTCTAATCCACATTTTTCTACTTTATCTAATAGTCGATTATGGTGTACTTTATCAAATGTCTTACTGAAGTCCAAGTAAATTATATCAACAGCATTCTTCTAGTCCACTAATTTTGTTACTTCGTCAAAGAATGCAATAAGGTTTGTCTAGTATGATCTGTTTTTGACAAACCCATGATGGCCTTTGGTTTTTACTTTGCTTCTAAGTGTTTGCTGATTTGTTGCTTGATTATCTTTTCCAGAATCTTCCCTAATAGGGCTGTAGTTTCCTGGATCTATTTGTTTTCCTTTTTTGAAGATGGGAACTACATCAGCTGTTTTCCAGTCCTCTGGCAGTTCCCCACTGCTCTAAGATCTTTAAAAGATATAGGTCAGTGGTTCTGAGGTCACGTCTGCCAGTTGCTTCAGAACCTTGGGGTGTAATCTATCTGGTCCTGGTGACCTGAACTTGTGTAGGGTGGACAGGTGCTCACTTACCATTTTCTTCCCTATTTTAACATGTGTTCCTAATCTGTTTTTTGCAGTGCTGTTTTGATAGGTTGGACTATTTATTTCCCCTTTTGTAAAATTAGGTGCAAAAAGCAAGTTAAGTAATTCTGTTTTCTCCCTGTTGCTTGTCCCTTTCTTGCCACTTTCTCCCACCAATGGACCAATTGTTTCCTTGACTATTTTTGTTTTTAACATGTCAAAAGTAGTTTTGTTGTTGTTGTTTTTATTTTGTCACAAGCCTTTGTTCATTATCACAGCTTTCCTCACTTCATCTTTGCAGGCTCAGCCTATTTGCTGATATCCTGACTTAGTTATGTGCCCCTCTTTCTACTTTTTATACTTGTCCTTTTTGTCTTTCAATTTATCAGAGAGTTCTTTATGCAGCCATGCTGGTTTCTTTTGAGAGCTGTTATTTTTCTTCTTCATTGGTATTGTGCTAGACTGGGCTTTTATAATCTCACTTTTCAAAATTTCCCAAGCTTTTTAGTTTGACCCCTTGAGGATTCTCATCCATGGAATCCTTCCCAAGCTCTCTCCATTTATTGAAATTAGCTCTCTTAAAGTCCAAGACTATAGTTTGACTTAGCTCATTTACTTGTGCTTGCATAATGTTGAATGCCAATATTGCATGATCATTCCCCCCAAGGTTCAACACCTTCTATCATCTCATCTCTGTTAGTGAGAATTAAATCCAGTATTTAATCCCCTTGTTCCCTTCTCTAATTTTTGTGAAACAAAATTGTTTGCTATGTTTGTTAGGATCCTGTTTGATCTTCCACTTGGTGCAGAGTTTGTCTCCCTGTTGATGTCATGGTAGTTAAAATCCCCTATTACTATTGTATGTGCTTCCTACATACCTTAGTTAACTGACTAGCAAAAAGTTCATCTATTTCTTGTATGGTTGTGTGGCCTATAGTATACACCTATGGCAATGTCATTCCCCCGGCTCTTTATGTTGCCCCAATGCATTCAAAGCAGTTTTCATTGTTGTTGTGCTCTATTTCGGTAGATATGTAGTTATTTCTTACATATAGTGCAATCTCCTCTTTTATTTGGTCTATTTCTTTAAAATAATTTAAGTCCTTCTAGCTGTATGTTCCATTTGTGGGTTTCATCCCACCAAGTTTTCTTATTGGCAGCAATATCATATCTGCCCTCATTTACTTGAATTTCTAATTCACCATGTTTATTCCTCATAGTCTGTGCATTAGTGTCTAGACATTTGAGTCCATTTTGACTGACCCTGTGTTTACTTTCTATATAACTTGTGTTGTGCCTGACTTCCCCTGTTTGATTAGTGCTCATGGTATGGCATTACTCACTACTTGATTTTGCTTGGCAGCAAGGTGGATATTCTTACCCACACAAAAATCTATGTTATAGGCACTGATAATCCTATTAATTTTAGATTGCTGAAGACAGAAATGTTCTGTATCAATTAATTTTCTGTCCCCACTGTATAGTTTAAATGTTTATCCAGAAAATTTGTAAATTTAATGGCAAGTAACTCAGTCCCTTTCTTTGATGGATGCAAACCATCTCTTTTATAGTTTTTCATTGGACCAGCTACAGACATTATGACTAATATAACCAAAGCCTTCCCTTTTATACCACTCCTTTAGCCACACGTTAAAGTCTGCTATATGCTGGCCTTTGCCTTTTTGTTCCTTATATACTGGTAAAACCTCTGAAAAGATTAGCCTACAGCCTGCCCTATACTATACTGGAAATCCTTCTGCACAGAAAGTACATCTTTTTGGAACAGATGTTTCATGCCAAGATGTACAATGGCATCAACATTGCAGTCCTTACTGACATTCCTGACTATCTTAAAAATATGCCTCTTGTTTCTGCTAGCAATAGCACCTGGTAGACATTTGACCTCTTTCAAACCTCTGTATCCTTTCCTACATTTACATCTTTTATACTTAAATCACTAACTAGAAGGTGGCTTCTCTTTTTGGATATCTTGCTCTTCTTGCATGACTGAGATGTAATATCTGATTCACACTTTCCCCCATCCAAAACAAGTTTTTCATCTTGGACCATTTCAACTTTCCTCGGAAGATCCAGCACTGTTTAGTTGAGATGACTTCGAACCCTGCATTCCTGCCTTTCAGACTGACAGCAGAAACATGGGAATCCTACAGAAACCAATTTGACTGTTTCCTAGATGCCATAGACCTCGCTGACATTTCCGACCATAGGAAAAAGTCCTACTTTTTAAGTTTTTGCGGAGCTACAGTGTTTGACACTGCTACGGCATTATTAGCTCCACGTTCAATTAAGACTGTTCCATGGGAAGAATTGCAGAAAATTCTTTCCAACCAATATTCCCCTAAGCCATCCCAAATTGCCAGGCATCATGCTTTTAGGAGATGGATTCAGGCTGAGGAAGAGACTCTTAGTGGGTACATGGCTTCCCTACAAACAGCTGCCTTGCACTGTGGGTTTAGAGAATATCTGGAGGACATGTTATTAGACCAACTAGTCTGTGGAATCAGGGTTTTAAGGCTACAAAGGCGTCTATTAGCTAAAGGGGATTTAACCCTTAAATTAACAATTGAAGAATCTCAAGCTGCTGAACTATCAGCACTTTCAGCAGCAGAAATTCAGGGAAATCCAATTAGCCAGAACAGCTCAGCCATCCATTACAATGAAGCCTCCACAGAAGAAGGCTGTGAAGAGGCTAATGATGTAAATTGCCTCAGGCAGCAAAAAACCAGTCAAAGGGAGAACAGGCCAACCCCCCAATCAACCTCCACCGCCTCAGCCCATTTGCCTAAGCTATGGGGGAAACCACCTCAGGGCATCCTGCAAGTTCAGGAATGCCATTTGTCTAAAATGCCAGAGGAAGGGTCATTTAGCCAGGATCTGTCAAGCAGGAAAGACTTTTGCCCCAAAGCCTCAGAAATCTCAACATTTCCAAAAACAAGTTGAAGACTGTTTTACCTGCTATCAAGCCAAGCTGCTTATTGTTTACAATAAAGTAAAAGCTGAAGTTCTCTCTGTGTTCACCTCAGGTTATTCCACCGCTCTACAACACTAATCACATTGTATTATAGCATAGTGTGATTTATTATCGATTTAAGATAACGTGATCTACTTAATTTCTTCAAATAATAAAAATGATGCAAGAAATCAAAGATTCAATTGGCAATGACAATTGTATAAATGCAGTTCCATTGATTGAATCAATAATGTAGGACAAGTTTTTTATGTTTTGGATCAAGAAGCTGAATTCTTTCAATTAATTATCAAGAGCTGTGGTGGTGCAGTGGTTAGAATGCAGTACTGCAGGGTAATTTTGATGACTGCTGACTGCCAGAAGTTCAGCAGTTCGATTCCCATTGGTTCAATACTGACTCAGCCTTCCAAGGTTGGTAAAATGAAGACCCAGATGCTTGGGGAAAATATGCTAACTCTGTAAACTGCTTAGAGAGGGCTATAAAGCCTATGGAGTGGTATATAAATGCTATGGCTATTTATTTCTAATATAAAAATAGGGGGGCATTTTTTTTGATAATTTAAATCAAATCTAAAAACAAAAACAAATCACTACAAAACTTTTTAATTTTTTTAATGCATTCAAGACATGGATTCTTAAAATTAATATATTCTAGGATATACTGAAAAAGATGGGGCAAGATCTGGAATAAGATCTCTATGTACTGTTCACTTGAATACATTAAAAATGAAATTCTGATCTATCTATCTACATATACACATACTTGGTATACATGCTATATACCAGAAGAAAACACACACCAACCGCTACCTCAACGGCCAATCCCACCACCACCCAGCACAGATAAACTCCGTGGCCAAAACACTAATCGCCAGAACCAAACGCCTGGCAGACAAGACACACATAAAGACTGAACTATACACCCTGACTAAAGTACTGACAGCCAATGGCTTCCACAAAAAGCAAAATCACTGGCTTGATCCACAAAAACACACTGAGGCATAATGGAGATCTAGAAGATGAACAGACCTATGGAACAGCTGTCCTGCCCTACATAAGAGGTACTACAGACAAAATCAGTACGATACTACACAGGCATCACATCAAGACTGCCTTCAAAACAGACAGAAAAATAGCAGCCATCCTTAGAAACCCCAAAGATAAAATTGACCTGGAAAACCAAGGCATATATGAAGTCCCCAGTGCATCATGCCCAGCCACATACATTGGACAGACCAATAGAAGAATAAGTACCTGCCTGGATGAACAGAAAAATGCAGTAAAAAAGCTGGAACACACTTCCTCACTAGTCCAACACATGAAAGCCACAGGTCATAGCATCGACTTCATTGGCACCAAAACCCTAGCCACTATAGAAAACCCCAGCCACAGAATCATCAGAGAAGCCATAGAGATTGAAAAAAGACCTGAAAGCATGAATAGAAGAGATGATTCCACCAGACTGTCAATTATTTGGAAGCCTGCACTCACAAACAAAAAAATCTTCACACCACAAGCCAGGCAATCACTTGGGCACAAACAGATCCCCCTGATACCTCCAGCTCAAACACACCCCAACCAGGCACCCAGATAAAACCTAGCTTCCTAACTAATGATAGCCATCCATTTACTCGGAGCCAAGCTGCACTAAAAGCCTCCAATACAGGAACACAATGTTGCCAGCCAACCAAGACAAAAAAACAAGCCACAAAACAGACAGAAGATATTAGAAACACCAATCAAGCAGACCACAGCAAACTCCAAGACCAATAAACACAGACCAAGACTCACAACCAATCAGGATGAAGAAAAAACCATTCTGGCACAGTAGTAGGCTAGCCCCAAATTTAAAACTGAAACAACTGTAAAAGTCTGACTCACAGATGAACACTATACAGAAGCCTGATGATGTCAGATGAGATTCTGCCGAAAAGTTGCTACAACTTTAAAAGCACAACTACAATGACATGGGAAAATACCAAACAAAGCTGAATGACATACATACATGCATACATACATACATACATACATACATACGTATATATGTATGTATACACACACACACACATATACACACACTTCAGTTTATTAGGTAAACTTTCATTGTCCATCATTCTTTAATTAAATCAATAGTTTCATCAGAAATTTTTGGCTGTACAAAGTGTTTTTCTTGTGGTGCTATAGATATAGCAGATTCAATAATATTTTTGACTATTTGTTCATTTTGGTCTGTAATGTTCATCTCTTCCAAACCTTGCAATAGAGTAAAGTGATTTAATAGATTAATCTCAACATTGCTGTTCTCTAATAGCTTATCACTCTTTATTTTTTATTTTTCCTGATGTCTTTATCATTTTTATAAACTCTTTTCAACAGTCTATCTTCACTTAAGCTCATATCATTCTATGGTGACTTCCAATATTAAAACAACTGATGACAGTACAATTGCAGAATATGGTTTTATCACTTGACATGATGTAGTCAATTTCGCTTGGGTACCCATGTCCATACTCTTCCATATCCATTTTTTTGCTAGCTTTCGTCTTGTAAAATGACTTTATGATATAAAGTTCCTATTCTTCAGCATGATATACTAGCCTGTCGCCTCTATTATCTCATTCACCACTTCCATATGGGCCAGTTGCTTTTCTCCAGGCATTGTTCTTCCTATTCTTGCATTAAAGGGACCCGTTAGTATTTTGTATATGCATTTTTCTTTGTTATGAAGGTGGGCAACATCATTATAAAACTCTTTGACCTTATCATCATTATAGTTTATTGTTGATGCTTGACTGATTTGAAGCCTGTATCGTTTGTTCAATTGAATGATGCATTGGGCTACTCTCTCTGCTATACTTTCAAATTTTACTACAGTCTTTCAGTTTTTGGTTGATGAGAAAACCAACTCTGCCACAACATTCATCTTCAGTACCTCTAGTGTAAATGCCCAGTCCTATTAAGTTCAACTGAATTTTGGCCTTTTTATCATGTTTTACATAATCCAATGATATCTCAATGCATATTGAGATGCATGTTAAATTCAATCAGCAGTTTAACATGAAGCTTGTGAAAAAGACAGTGAAAGAAAACAGATTAATAAAGCAAAATGCAAGTTTATATAAGAAATAAGCTTTTTGCATTAAAATGTTAAGATGGCTCTGTATGTAGGAAATGTTAGAAATAATTTGGAAAATTCTATTCAGAGCTATACAAAGATCAAGATCACTCAAAAGTAACAATAACTTGCTTATAGGGATTGATTGCATTGTTTATATTTTGCTAACACATAGATATAACGTTCCTGGTTATTTTCCGTAGCACTAATATATTGTGGAAATCCAGGTAGTGTGATTTGTAAAATGTTGTTGATAGTTTATTGCAGTGTGTGAATATGGGACAATTATGATATATTAATAAACATGATAAAACAAACAATTCCCATAATGTACATGCCAGGTCATTGAATCACACTACTCTTACACTTAAGATCAAATGTTTGTCAGGTATTTCTTAAATTTTGGATAGGATTTTATATTATTATTAACTCTTTTATTTATTAAACATGAAACTCAGTCAATTGAACATTTAAAAATGTATTACAAATACCAATGACTGGTGCTAATAACTGATACGGGTTGCTGCCAGCGTCCTAGGTATCAACCAAGTATCTTCTTAAAATATACAATGTTCCAAGTAGCATAGTTTTTTGCAGTTCCGCTGGTGTTATTGCAGGAAGCTGCAATTTCTTGATGTG
Source organism: Pseudonaja textilis (assembly GCF_049901715.1). Taxonomy (NCBI): domain Eukaryota; kingdom Metazoa; phylum Chordata; class Lepidosauria; order Squamata; family Elapidae; genus Pseudonaja; species Pseudonaja textilis. The sequence goes on along the minus strand of NC_142008.1, from coordinate 47,179,762 downwards.
TTTTGTAAAATTCTTGGACATGGTACCAAGTGCCGCGATGACAATGGGTATCACTGTTACATGTTTCATCCATAACCGTGTAGGTTGTGATATTTTGTGATTTTTGTCCAGTTCTTTTTCTTCAACTCTGGCATCTCCTGGTACAGCAATATCAATAAATTGCATGTAATATCTGGCGTGTTGTGTTCCAAATGGCAATCTGTCTGTATTCGAAAGTCCCACAAGATCATCATCTCATTTTCAACAACTTTTTCCACTTTATGTTCCCAAGACTTTGTTACAGGTAGGACATATTTTTACATAATGACCAGAGGATTAATTTAGCAATTCGATCATGTCTAGTTTTGTAGTCAGTTTCCATAATTTTGTTGCACTCACATATTAAGTGTGAAACATTTTCAACTTTGTCATTGCAAAGTTAGCAGTTTGGATTGTCAGTGGATTTTTGTATCTTAGCTTTCATGGCATTAGTTTGTAGTGCTTGTTCTTGAGTAGCAAGTATTAAACCTTCCATTTCTTTTTTGATGGTTCCTATCATCATCATCATCATCATCATTATTATAGCTGTACATCAGCTTAATGGGATTAAAACCCCATTTGTACAATCTTCTGATTGTTAATTCCCAAGACACCTCCAGTAGGGGGCAGGTTGGCCTCGTTTGCATTTTGATCATTTAGTTAAAGCTGAAACTTGGTAGAAATGTTACTGTGTATATTATATCAGATTGTTGGAGAGCAGGTACTTTAGAAAAAGAGTTAGATTGTCTCAGATGGAAAGGAACAACCATTCAACATATAATAAAGACATTTTAATAGAATCTAAGTTACTGTATTACTGTGAATCTTAAAGCCCAAAAAACTGCTTGGGAATATTTCTCTCCTTTCAGCTCTAATAATACAACATATGTGGTTTAATCTATAATAAATGAAGCTATGCCTTAGTTAATTCCATTTTTAATGGAACCTGATTACAGATTCCAAGTCAACTGAGGACCTCCGAAATTTGTAAAAGCCAAATCCTGTGGGCAATAAAAAATATATATTGGCAATGCAAAATATGTTTGGAAAAACATTCCAAATGTACAAATGTTTCAGTTGCTTATTGTAGCTCTTATAATAAACTTATATCAGTGGAACAGATAATATGGATTTTCAGAAGTTGTAAACTAAATAGGAGAAGCATATTTATTATATCAGCATGTACTGTTTTAGACTATGATAGCAAAAAGTAAAGTTCAGTTCAGATCTGAAGAAAGTTCTTGGATTAAAAGTGAAATGTTTTCAAAAGCCCAGAAACTCCAGTTTCCTTTTGGAAAAGTACCTTTGGGAATTGCAATTAATTGTGTTTGTATTTATAAATAAACAAATAAATAAATAAATATCCAGACTTTATAATTTTAACAAATAATTTAAGGTGGCAAACATATCCAACACATCTTCTTCCTCCTATTGATCCTACAACAACCCTGTATTGGGTTGAGAGAGTGCGGCTAGCCCAAGATCACCCAGCTGGCTTTCATGGCTAAGTTAGGACTAGAACTTATGATCTCTCAGTTTCTAGCCTGATGACTTAACCCTTAGACCAACTGTCGGCAACCTATGACTCTAGAGCTGCATGCGGCTCTTTGACCCCTCTCCTGCAGCTCCCTGCAGACCCGGTCATGTGACCTGCTCTCAGCCCCAAGACACTGGCCTGACCTGGTCACACAATCTGCTCTCTACCACAAGAAGGCATGAGACTCTCTCTCCGCAGAGCTGAACAGCTGAAGTGCCCCTAGCGTCTGCTTTGCACTGCCCGTGACTGGCTGCTTTTTGCAATTCCATGTCTTTTGCAGGCAACTCAGCACCAGTAGCAATCCCCTTTGTGTCAGTTCAGGAAGGAGGGGAACAGAGAGGAGCAGTCCCATCAGATGCAGGAAGGGAAAGTTCTCCTGTGCAGCATGGCCAGCTACCCACCTGAGTACACAGTGGCGGCAGTGGGAAGAGTCTCCACTGCTGATGCAATGATCCTGGCCCAGGAGGGTATCCCATTTGTGTGCATGAGTGTGTGAGGGAGAGATGAGAGAGAGAGAAGGGGAGAAAAAGAGAACAAGAAAGAGATATGAGAAGATGATGGAGGGAGAGAGAGAGAGAGGAAAAAGAGAGAGAAACAATTGAGAGAGATAGAAGGTGAGAGGCAGAGAGAGAAATGAGAGTGCTTGAGGGAGAGAATCAGAGAGGAAAAAGAGAGGGAAACAAATGACAGAAGGGGGAGAAGAGAGAGAGAGGGAGAGGAAAAAGAGAAAAGCAGAAATGAGAGAGAGAGAGAAAGAGAGAAATTAGGGAAAAGGGGAGAGAAAGAGAAATGAGAAAATGATGGAGAGAATGAGAGAGAGGAACTAGAGAGAGAAACAATTGAAAGAGAGAGAAGGGAGGGAGAGAGGGGGAAATGAGAGAGCTGGAAGGAGATAAAGTGAGAGGGAAAAGAGAGGGAAACAAATAAGAAAGAGAAGGAGGAGTGAAGAAAGAAAAAAGAAAGGGAAAGAGAAAAATGAGAGGGAGAGAAAGAGACAGAAATGAGAGAGAGAAAGGGGGAAAAGACACAGAGGGAGATGAGAAAATGATGGAGGGAGAGAATGAGAGGAAAAAGAGAGAAACAAATAGAGAGAGAAGGGGGAGAGAGAAATGAGAGCTGGAGGGAAAAAATGAGAAAGAGGGAAGAGAGAAACAAATGAGAGAGAAAGGGGAGAGAAACAAAGAAAGAAAAAGAAAACTCTCTCAGACCTATGACAAAAACTAGATCACTTGCCGAGAAAATTGTAGTTTGCAAGAAGATACAAATTGGAAGCAAGTTTTAAAAGAAAATAACAGAGGTGTGCAAAAGTGCATCTGAAAATAAGATTATTTATAATTTGGGATAATGTATTATATTGTCAAATTCAGAAGATATATGTGTGTGTGTGCATGTGTGTGTATGATATATATGTATATGTTTGAATGTATGTATGTATGTCTGTATGTATGTATGTATGTATGTGCTTTTGTTGTTAGTACAATCTTGCTAGCTCCTATCAATTTAAAGTTCACTGTGAAAAGATTATGGAGAAGCAATTTCCCACAATTAATAACTTTATTTTGGATTTGCTATTGTATTCAATGAGAAAGAAAGAAAAAGAAAGAGGGAAAGGGAAGGAAAGAAGGGAAAGAAAGAAAGAAAAAGAAAGAAAAAAGGGAGAGGGAGAGGAAAAAGAGAAATGAGAGGGAGGAGGGACAGAGGGAGAGGGAGAGAGAGAGAGAGACCCATTTTCCACAGAAAATACCAGGAGCCACAAAACCTGGATAGACGTGGCTGGGGGGGGGGTCAAATAAATGGATGACAGTGATTTGAGTTGGCCACATCTACCCAGGCTCCCAGTGTTTCTGTGGGGAACTGGTCCAAATGGCTCTTTGAGTGTTTAAGGTTGCAGACCCCTACTTTAGACTAAGCTGGCTTTCAATATATGAAGTATATATAACAGTATATGAAAAATGTATATGTTGACAGTACTAAATGAATTGATATCATATATTTTTGAAGGTAATACAAAGGATTTATTTTTTATTCATTCAGATAGTTTTCAATTTATATGATTGCCCATTTCAATAAAGAGACTGTGACTACCAAAGAAACAGAAAATAATTACATAACTGGCAGTGGTGGGATTCAAATTTTTTACTACCGGTTCTGTGGGCATTGCTTATTTGGTGGGTGTGGCTTGGTGGTCATGTGACTGGGTGAGCGTGCTTGGTGGTCATGTGATTGGGTGGGCATGGCCAACTCGACATCACTCATGTCAAGGGGCATTTTGCCCAGTCCCTCCCCTCCCAGCCACTCCGTGTTACCCCCAGCCTCAATGCTAAAAAAGTTCACCTTTTTTCAATTTTATTATCTGCATCCACATACTATAGATGTACTTTTATGGGCCACTGAAAGGAGGAAATGGTCACATGCTTTGCCCAAGAGTGTGATAGGCAGGTAATAAAACAGGGTTTTGAGGGGTTGTCACAAATAAGGGGCGGCAATGTATTTTCCAAAGCAGCAGGAGGCAAAACAAGAAGCAATGGATGGTATCTGAACAAAGAAGAAGCAACCTAAAACTAAGGAGAAATTTCCAACAGTGAGAACAATTAACCAGTGGAACTGCTTGTCTCCAGAAGTTCTGGATGCTTCAACACTGGAGGTTTTCAAGAAGAAACTGGACAGCCATTTCTCTGAAATGGTTTAGGGCAGGGGTCTCCAACCTTGGCAACTTTAAGACTTGTGGACTTCAACTCCCAAAATTCTGGGAGGATTTCTGGGAGTTGAAGTCCAAAAGTCTTAAAATTGCTAAGGTTGGAGACCCCTGGTATAGGGTCCCCTCCAAGGATTATTTTGACACCTTTGCCTGGCCCTCCACTCAGACTTAGCATCCTCAGTTTTCCTGCCTGAGCAGAGGGTTGGACTAGAAGACCTCCAAAGTCTCTTTCAACTCTGTTATTCTGTTATTCCTAAGTTAAATACTAAGACCCTAATTGGGACCCTATCTCTTTTGCTCCCTCTGGTCTAATGGGTAAATAAGATTTTAGAAACCTGCAGTTGAAAGTTCTTTATGTCGGGCTTCCAGCTGGGTGCTGCATTGATGCGGAGCTGAGGAGCAGATTGCCACTCTGAAAGGCTCCAATTTTCACTGTTTGGTGGCTTCCAGGAGTGTGTCGGACCTCGGAGGGGTAGACAGACAAAAGGGGAAGACCTGGAGATCTCGGGGAGGTGCCACGATCCCAGAGATTGCAAGAGAATCCCCTGAAAACCAGCAGCAGAAGAGGGAGATCGTACAGATCAGAACCATAGACGTGGCAGCCCAGCAGCTTAAAGAAGAAGGAAGGAAGTGAAAAGTGGAGAACAGCAAATTGAGTAGTGGAAAGGTGAACCTAAAGAAGATTTCCAGAATATTGATTTATACTACAAAGGGAAATTGAAAATTGAAACTCCAAACTGAACAGTGCAGCGAAGCGGCAGAAATATTGGAAGGGGTAAAGAAATGGCAGTAATTTATGCTGAGTAATGGAGCGCTGAAAACGGAGGAGCTGAAGGGTGAGACACCATTTACTTTTACTTTGAGAGTTGAAAAGGGGATTGTATAACTATATTTTTTGGCAATTGATGTTTGAGAACTGTGGGAAGAAGAACGTGACAGTGACGTGTCCAAGTGAGACAGAGAGATTGGAAGAACAGCTGAGAGTGAAAACTTGAAAAGAGGACCATTGACACTTTAAAAGATTTAAGGAAAGGATTGAAGAAAGAAACCTTATAATTGCAATATTTGTCTGATAACTGTGATAAAGAAAAAAGGAAGAAATAAGATAACTAAGATTTATAAGTGAAACTAGCACTGTGTGGAGAAAAAGAATAAAGGAGCAACAACAAGAAGAAGCCAAAATAGAAAGGAGAAATGAAATGGTGGAAGTGACTGTGCAAATTTAAAGAGGACATTTATCTAAAAACAAAAAGAAGAAGAAGAAGAAGAAGAAGGAGGAGGAGGAGGAGGAGGAGGAGGAGGAGGAGGAGGAGGAGGAGGAGGAGGAGGAGGAGGAGGAGAAGAAGAAGAAGAAGAAGAAGAAGAAGAAGAAGAAGAAGAAGAAGAAGAAGAAGAAGAAGAAGAAGAAGAAGAAGAAGAAGATGATCATCCATGGACATTATTCAACTGGTCAATCATAGATGTAACTAAATAATATTGGTAAAACATAATCTCAATAGATATATGTTATGTCTCACCTGTGCCAATGAGGTGAGAAGTCCAAATTTCCAAATGAATATAAACAAGCAAACAAGTCCAGTAGTGACAGGGTTAAATTCCTTGAGCCGGGAAAGTTCTTGGCAGTCTCACACAAGCTGTCTGCCAAGTCCAATAATAAAGCAAGAACATAAATCACAAGCTATCGCCACACACAGAATCTTTCGAAGCTTCTCTCACAAATTAACACGTTGTCCCGAAAAAGTTCTCAGAGTGAACACACCCACTTTTATTCTCTGTGGGGCGTGTCAGTCCCTCATGTCAGTCTCTGATTCGTCCTTTCTTTTTACGTTGCAACTTACACTTTTGCCTGCGCCGTTGCCTTGCATCAAGCCAGCATTCCTCAGCTTGATCCTCAGTCAGAGGCTCTGATACACTCTCCTGATTATCTGCCGACACCTGAGGCACAATCAGGGAGGAAGGTCCTGCCAAGGAGGAAAGTCCTGGGGAGGAAGGCAATTCCAAATCCTCTAACAAAGCAGGCTCAAATCTCAGAGCCAAATCCTCCTCTTCCTCATTGTCCAAGTCCTCAACCTCTGACAAAGCAGGCTCAAACCTCCAAGCCACAACAGATATATATGTATTAGAATATTGAGTTAAGAATACTGGTTAATAATTTTTGCATAACTGGACAATTGAATGTTATATAAATATAGAACTCAGACCTTCAAATAATAATCATATAGTAAGAAATTGAGGTATTTTTATCCTGAGGTAAGCATATAACTAAGAACTCTAAAGAAATAGATTAATTGATATTTATATATAGATAAGAATTTAATTACTTTAATGAATTGGCTGCTTTAAATTAATTAATTAAGCATATAAAACTGTTGATTTTGTGAGTAAATATATCTGTATTTGATTAATATAGAATTCTCTTAAGTATTGTAGTAGTTGAATAAGTTAAATAAGAAAAAATAGAAATAAGAGCTGATTGTGATTTTCCATATAGAATTTTGGTAATTAATAATATAATGATATATGTATTAATATTACTATTGAACTGAAAAGGAGAGGAAAATAGTGTTCGACTAGGGATAGTTGATGGTAGATTGGAAAGAGCTGCTATAGATAGTTAAAATGGCAACAACATCAACTACAAATGTAAAATCAGGAAAGAAAACTACAACAACAATGTCTTCACCTATGGGGCAAAGATCTATAGATGCAATGCTACTGGCAGAAAAAACTAGTTCAGCTCAAAGCCTGCAGACCATACAGGCAACACTCACTATGATGCAGGAAATGATGGAAAAAACCCACGAATTGATAGCGAGGAACCATGAAGATATGAAAACAGAGATGAGAACTGAAATAGGACAAGTGAAAAATGAAATACAAAATTTGAATAGTAAGATTGGAAAGATGCAAGAAAAAGTGATAAAAAAATGAACAGAAATTAAATTTAGTAGAGGCAAGAATGGAGATGGCAGAGAAGAAATTAGAGGATTCAGAACAAAATTGGAAAGTGCTCTACTGTGAACTCCGGGATTCGATGGTACACATGGAATTAGAGAAGGCATCATTTCATTTTAGGTTCCAAAATGTGGTGGAAGAAAAAAGGAAGATTTACATGCAATTATCATGAATCTGACAGCGGCGGCTTTACAGAAACCCAAACTAGAAATTGAAAATGATGTAGACGAGGTCTACAGAGTATATACACACTATGCAAGGAGACATAGACTACCCCGAGAGGTTCATATTCGATTTGCGAGGAAGATAACATGAGACCTGTTCTATAGGAAGACCAGAGATGAACCACTTGTATACAAAGATCATGAAGTGGTTACACTAAAACAAATACCTAGGAGAGTCAGAGAGCAGAGAAGGAACTACCAATTTTTATCAACTCAGCTTATTAGAAATGGTATTCCATTTAGGTGGCTCACCCCAGAAGGGCTTTTAGTTTCATGGCAGGACAAAAAATATAAAATTGATACAATTGAAAAAGCACAGGAATTTCATGAATGACACCTAGGAACCGAGGAAGAACAAGAAAGTAGAGACAACCTAAATACAAGAAGCCAAGAGGAACAACCCTCTGGAGAAAAAAAATCTGATTCACACTCTGAACCCCAAAATCTTAGAGAAGAAGGGGAAGGCAACAGACTAAGAAAAAGAGAGCCTAGAACAAGAAATGAAACGAGAAATGCCTCACACAGTCAGTGACACTGATAGATAAATCACTTTATTTTCAGTCAATATCAATGGTTTAAATCTATCATCAAAACAGATATTTGAGCAACTTAAAAAACAAAACACTGACATAACTTGTATCCAAGAAGTGCACACTCCAGATAATCAAGCAGACCTCTTAAAGAATATAAATTTGGTAAAATGTACTCGGCACTTGCAAACAAAAAAAAAAAGGGGGGGGGGTATTGTAGTATATGTAAAGGATTGATTGCAACATAAACAAATATACAAAGATCAAGAAGGGAGAATGCTCTTTATAGAAATAAATGTAAATCAGAAAAAGATGTTATAAGTTACAATATATGCCCCGAATTCAAACCAAAAAGACTTTTATAATAGGCTTCACCATAAGATAACAGAATTTGAGTATGCTAATGTATGCATTATAGGAGACTATAATGCAGTCCCAGACAAAGATAAAAATTATAGAACTTCAAAAAAAAAAAAAAAGGAGAATACTCCCTTCATCTTTTAGTAATATGGTAAGAGAACTTAACTTGAAAGCTGTGTGGAGAGAATTAAATCCAAATAAAAAACAATATACTTTTTTTTCAAACCCCCACCACTCTTGGTCCAGAATAGATCAGATATGGATGGATCCTGGGTTAATGGAGAATATTGAAAGGATCGAGATTTTGCCAAATCTATGGGCTGACCATAATCCCATTCAAATTAAATAGAAAGGAAAGAGAAAAATTGGAAGATAGACATTTAACAATACCATATTAAGAGATAAAGAATATATTGAAATGATAAAGAAAGAATTGAACGTATTTTTTGAAATAAACAAAAGAGAACATACCTCTCAACAGAATCTTTGGGATACGGCCAAAGCCTATGTAATAGGTCTAACTATTGCTTATAGTATTAAAAAGAATAAAGAAAAAAGACAGCAACAAAACATATGGAGGGAGAAACTGAAAGATTTGGAAATAAGTAGACAAAAGGACCCAAACAATTCAAAAATTAAGAAAGAAATTGATCTGGTAAAACATAAAATAAATTTAAATGTACAGGAAGATTTGGCCTGAAAAATTAAATTAGCAAAACAAAATTATTTTGAAAACGCAAATAAGCCAGGGAGGTGGTTAGCCCATAAAATTAAAAAAGAACAAGAAAAGAGAACTATCGTAGCTCTCCAAGATCAGGAAGGGAAATTATGTACGCAGACCCAAGAAAAGAAAGAAATTGCTAAGGAGTTTTTTTATGAAATTGTATAAACAGGAAGAAATACCAGAAGAATCTATTGATCAATATTTGAATGAAAAGAATTTGCCTGAAATTACTGATGAAGAGAAGCAAAATTTGAATAATAAAATATCTATAGAAGAAATTAGGAAGGCAATTGGAACACAAAAAGCAAATATGACCCCTGGCCCAGATGGAATTCCTTCGGAATTCTATAAGGAATTCCAAGAAACAATAGAGGAGATATTGGTGGAGTTGTACAATGAAGCCCTGGAGAATGCTAACATGCCTAAATCATGGTTGGAAGCATATATTACTCTTATCTATAAAGAACAATCAGACCCACAAAAATTCAAAACTATAGACCATTATCACTTTTAAATGTAGATTACAAAATAATGGCTACAATATTGGCGGAAAGAGTAAAGAGAGTATTAAGTAGAATTATCCACACTGATCAGAATGGCTTCCTCTCCCATAGGCAAATAAAAACAAATACAAGAACCATTATGGATATATTAGAATATTATGAAGTACACTCAACCAAGACAATGGCATTGATATTCTTAGATGCCCAGAAGGCTTTTGACAACCTGAATTGGAACTTCCTTATTAAACAACTGATAGGTATGAAATTTGGTGAAAATTTTATAGGATTTATTAAGACAATTTATAACATGCAAACCGCAAAAATACTAATAAATGGGGAAAATACAGATACCATAAAGATAAATAAGGGAGTAAGACAAGGCTGCCCCCTAGCTCCTCTATTGTATATATTGGCAGAAGTGACTCTCTTAGCACAAATTTGGCAAAATCAAGAGATTAGAGGATTAAAAATTAAAAAAGAAGAATATAAACTCCAGGCATTCACCGATGATATGGCATTTATATTAGAAGAACCCTTAGAAACGAGCCCTATACTACTAAGAGAAATAGAAGAATGTGGAAAGGTGGCGGGGTTAAAAATTAACAAAGAAAAAACAAAAACTGTACAAAGGAGCAGAAGGAAGAACTAGCAAATAAATTAGGTATGCAGGTGGTAAATAAAGTAAAACACTTAGGGATCTGTTTGACTGCTAGATGTTCGTTGATTTAAAAAGATAATATGATAAGTTAATAATGCAAATAGTTAAAGATTTAGATAATTGGGCCAAATTGCAGTTATCGTTATTGGGACATATTTCGACAGTAAAAATGAATATTTTGCCAAAACTGTTGTTCCTGTTTCAGACAGTGCCTGTCAAGTTGGAAAAGAACTTTTTTGTAGAATTAAACAAATGTATATCTAAATTTATATGGCAGAGGAAAAAAGCCAGAGTGAAATATAAATTATTACATGATGCCAAGAAAAAGGAGGATTTGGCCTTCCAGATTTTGAATTATATTATGATGCTGCTATAGTAAACTGATTTAAGGATTGGGTTAAATTAGAAAATAGAAGGTTATTAGTATTAGAAGGTTTTGATCTCCAACTTGGCTGGCATGCCTTCATGTGGGATGGAAAGTCTAAACAACATTCATATTTCCAAAGGCACCATGTAAGAAATGTGTTGTTTAATATCTGGGAAAAGATTTTAAAAAACCACTACCCAAAGGTTCCATTGTGGCTATCTACATTGGAAGCAGTCACACATCCAAACCTATTGGATTATGAAAATATTGTTAGGTATAAAGATTTACTATATGATACTAGAGAGCTTAAAAATAGGAACCAAATACAAATTCAAGGAAAGGAGATAGCATGGTGGCCCTTTGCACAAATACAAACCCATTATAAAAAAGATAGAGAACGATTTGGCTCTAATATGATCCCACAAGAATTAGATAAAATATGGCTAGGAGAGGAAAAGAAAACAATTAGTAAAACATAAATATCTTTTGGATTACAAATTAAAAGAAGAAACAGTCACAGAATCTATGATAATTTGGGCTAAAAACGTGGGTCATAGTATTGAATTAGATAAGTGGGAACACATCTGGCAAACAAATTACAAATTAACCATGTCAGTCTCATATAAAGAAAATCTATGGTTCATCGCTGGCACCTACCTCCTGCGAGACTGGCTAAGATGTTCCCCAACCTACCACTGTTGGAAATGTAACTACTCACAAGGAACATATTTTCACATGTGGTGGACTTGCCCATGTGCTCAGAAGTTTTGGAGAAATATTAGAAATTGGATTTTAAATATAACAAAACAATATTTAAAACTTGAACCTGAAACCTTTCTGCTAAGTATGATAGATTTAAACATGGAGAAAAAATATCAATATTTAATTTTGCACATCATAACTGTGCCCAGAATAACCTATGTGCAAAACTGGAAACTGTCTTTCATTCCTTCAGAGGATGTGGTAATTTAAAAAATACATGAATGTGCTGAGATGGATAGCCTAATCAAATTGTTAAAAAATAAACAAGATAGTGACTATTATGGAATATGGAACATTTGGTATGATTGGTTAAAGAAAAGGTAATATTTGATATTTGTATAAGATATGGAAATGACAGAAGACATGCATTTAATTATAAACTATATAGAGAAATTAAAACATTAAAAGAACGAAGGAGTTATTTTAACAAGGCAGATCACGTCAATGATAAAGATAAAGAAAAGAAATTTAACCATTGCTCAATATAAGCTGTAAAATGTATATGTGTGTGTGTGTTGATTTGTCTGTTTTAAACATATGTCAAATAAAAAAAATTTTTCTAGAATAAAAAAAAAGAAAGTTCTTTATGTCTCCTTACCATGAAGACCCAATTTCATTTGGAATTTAATCCCAAACTGATTGCCCTTTTAGCATTTCTCTTGACACTTCTCCAAAATGCACCCCCAAGAAGCCACATCTCTGCCCCACCCTGCCCGCACACACACACCAGAGGTTGGATTGGCTATCTCTTTCCCTCCCTCTCTGCTTTAGACTTAGAAAGTCTGCCCGTGCTGCTCCTCATTTGGCAATGCTTAAGAAGAATTAGGGGCTAGAGACAGTTGACATTCTCACCTCTGCTACAGATGAGGCTGTCAGAAAGACTTTTTGGCAGGCACGCAATGCCTTCTCCTCAGTCTCTCAGCACTAATGAGAGATGCGGCTCTACTGGCCAGGGTAGGCAAAGCCTCTCATTTTGTACAAACCATCTGCTGCCGGCAGATATACACTTATGGCGTGGGCGGGTCTATTCAGGACACAGAAGTTCTGCTGCTAGCCTGGCAGTCCGAGCCACAGGGATTTTTTTTAAAAAAATATTTTCCCTATGGGAAGCTACCAAAATGGGAAGCATGCCTCTGCCTGCATAACTAGAGGGAGACTCTCCACCCCGCAAAAGCCAATGGCTTGAAAGCAGCTCCTCTGCTACCCACCACCCAATTCCCCCACTGCCTTCCCCATGGGGGGAATTGCAAATGCGGCATGCCATTCAGGTAGGAAATGCCTGGAACACAATAAAGCCCAGCCACTCACCTCCTGCTGGCAGGCTGGCTAATGGGGTGAGAGGAGAGGTGGTGAAGAGAGCCGATCAGAGCCCTCCAAAAGAAGGGGGGGGTGAAGAAAAGTGCATGTGCTATAGCATGCTGTGGATGCCCTTACTCGCCCCTTTGCCTGGCTTCCCTCTCCTGCGGTCTCCTCAGTGCTTACTCGTGCTCCCCCTCTCCAGTCTATCTTGATTGCAGGCAGAGCCACATTGCCTTTTGCAAGCCCGCTGTTGGTGAAGCTGGGTGCTGGTGAGGGCTGTCTTTTTGCATAGCTTTGTCCAGATGTCAGGGGGGGAGAATGGCTTCTTCCACAGGCCCCCGTCTGTTTCCCCCCCGACAGCTGGATAAAGCTAAGCAAAAATACACCCCTCACCGGCACCCAGCTTCACCAACAGCGACCTTAGAAAGGGCAATGTGGCTCCACCTGCAATCAAGATAGACTGGAGAGGGAGAGCACAAGTGAGCCAAGGCCTTTCCCTCCAGCCTTTGCCCAAAGCCCCTCACTGCACCAGGAGGTTGAAGTTGGAATTTCTTCACCCCCTCCGACCTGCGCATATGTTGGCAACTTTTCCAGCTACTAGATCAGGGGGATGAACCTAGCTTTGCTGCCCATTGCATTGCAAATAGGAATCTAAAAGCTGAGAAAGAAAGGGAAGTTGCACTTTGCTTCTGCACAAGCATCGCTACCGCTTGCCAGCTCTGAGGGCCTCACGTAAGCAGCTGCAGCAGCACTTTGCACAAACGCCCCTTGGACCTCGTAAAACACCTCCACGGGTAGCAGAGACAGCGATCCTGGCTCTGGGGGCCTTGTGTAAGCGGCTGCAGCAGCACTTTACACAAATGCCCCCCGGACCTCTCTTTGGAGCTGGAATATCTGTCTGTTAGATGCAGACCCTTCTACCTTCCACGGGAATTCAGCATTGTTATTATTCTTGCTGTTTACATTCCGCCAGACGCAAATGCAGATTTGGCTCTGGACTACCTGGGTGATGAAATTGGCAACTTGCAAAGCAAATTTCCAGATGCTGTATTCATTATTGCAGGAGATTTTAATCATGTAGATCTTCGTGTGGTCCTCCCTAAATTCTATCAACATATAAGGTGTGCAACTAGGGGATCGAACACCTTGGATAAGGTCTACACGAATATTGTAAATGGATACAGGGTATTACAACTACCACATCTGGGCCAGTCAGATCACTTGTCCCTGCTTTTAGCCCAGGAGTATATTCCTCTGAGAAAACAGGTGGGGTCGGTAGTCAAGACGGTGAAAAGCTGGCCAGAGGGAGCAATGGAGCAGCTAAAGGACTGCTTGAACGCACAAACTGGGAAGTTTTTGATCATCCTGATCTCAACGAACACACGGCTGCAGTGCTAGGGTATATGGCACACTGTATTGATACTGTCACGGTGGATAAACGGATCCGGGTGTATCCTAATGAAAAACCTTGGATGACCGGGAAGGTTAGGCGCTTGTTGTCAGCAAGAAATAAGGCTTTTAAGTCTGGGAATGATCTAGATTATAGTGCTGCAAGAACAAACTTGAAGAGAGGTATTAAGCAAGCTAAGGCCGAATATAAGAGGAGAATTGAAGACTGCTTTCTCAGTAATAACATGAGGCAGGTTTGGCAGGGGTTCAACAACTAACGAACTATAAAGCAAAAAGGTCTCTTTGGATGGTAGTGCGGTGGTGGTTGAGGAGTTGAACAATTTTTTTTGCTCGATTTGAGATCCATCAAACTGAAACTGTCCCTTTGCCATCATTTACTCAGCAGAGCCTCCCCTTCATTGTGAATGAGCAGGATGTGAGGCAGACAATGAAGGCGGTTAATTCAGAAAGTCAGCTGGGCCCGACTCAATTCCTGGTCGTGTGGTAAAGATTGTGCTGATCAGCTAGCTGGGGTGTGGACTGAAATTTTTAATCGATCCTTGACACAAAGTGTGGTTCCTGTGTGTCTCAAGGCTTCCCCATCGTTCCACTGCCTAAAAGTTGCCCACAAATGGTCCTAGCGACTATGGGCGGTGGCACTAACTTCTATCTTAATGAAGTGCTTTGAGAAGCTAGTTCGAAATTATATTATCTCCTGCCTTCCTGATTCCTTTGATGGGCTTCAGTTTGCTTACAAAGAAAATAGATCAACCGAGGATGCAATTATTACTGTGCTTCACATGGCCTTATCCCATTTGGAAACACCGGGAATTATGTAAGAATGTTGTTCGCAGATTTTAGTTCTGCTTTCAATACCATCATACTGCACAGATTAATAGCCAAGCTCAAAGATCTAGATTTTCCAGATTCTATTTGTTTATGGATATTGGATTTTTAACAAATCGTCCACAAAGAGTTAAACTGAATGATTATATTTCTACTGTCAAGACACTTAGCATTGGCACTCCGCAAGGTTGTGTCCTTAGTCCACTACTGTTCTCCATTTATTCATCAGATTGCACAAATAAACATCCCAACAATAAGATAATAAAATTTGCAGACGATACTACGCTTGTAGGACTTATTTCTGGGGATGATGAGTCTGCATATCGGGATGAGCTATCCCACTGGTGCAAAAATAATAATCTTCTATTTAACATTAAGAAGACCAAGGAGGTTATAGTGGACTATAGGAAAAAAAGAGCAGACATCAGCCACTGTATATAGAGGGAGTTCGTGTGGAACAGGTGGTTGAATGTAAGTATCTCGGGACCATCATTACAAATGACCTGACCTGGAGTGCAAACACCGTTGCTTTAATTAAGAAGGCACAACAACGGTTGGATTTACTAAGGATTCTTAGGAAACAACAACTGGCTGAGAGTCTACTGACTACCTTCTATCGGAGTTCAATTGAGAGTATATTATCCTACTGTCTCTGTGTATGGTTCTCGAGCTGCACAGTGGCAGAGAAAAAGGCAATTCAGAGGGTGATTAAGATGGCCCAAAACATCATTGGCTGCTCACTCCCCTCTTTGGAAGAACGGTATAGGAATAGATGTAAGAGGAAGATATTTAATATATTGAATGACTCCTCTCATCCGGGACATCAGCTCTTTGAACTATTACCATCGAGAAGGAGATTCAGGGTATTAAGAACAAGGACGACTAGATTTAAGAACAGTTTTTATCCAAGTGCAGTTTTGAGTTTGAATGCAGGGTCATAAGATTTTGTGGAATTTAATGGCTGAGAGTAATGGGGTATTTACATTTTTAAATTGTATAGAGATTATTGTATGGTCTGTTGTGTTTAATTTTATTTTTCTTTCAATAGTGTTGTCCAGTTTTACTTGTGGAAGAGCACCTCATTTCGTTGCACCCGCTTGCGAGTGTAATGACAAATAAAATTCTTATGTCTTATGTCTTATGACCTCTTTTTTCTTTCTTTCTCTTTTCTCTTTCTTTTCTTTCTTATCCCTCTCCCTTCCTCTCTTAGTCCCTCTTTTTCTTTCTCTCTTTCTCTCTCTCAGCCGTGGCTGGGCCAAGCACTCTTTGCTACTTTTATTTCTTCTTTTTGGAATCAAGACTGGCTGAACAAAGATCCCCAGCCGTGTTGGAAGCATCCCTTCGGGCGACCCTTCTCCTCCTCCTTCTCCTCCTTGAGTGTGCATGCCATCCTCCTGGCCCCACCATGGCTATTGGTCACAAGAGGAGGGGGAGGGGAGACAGGTCACCCGAAGAGATGCTTCCAGCGCAGCTGGTGATCCTTGTTCAGCCAGTCTGGATTCCAAAAAGAAGAAATGAAAGTAGCAAAGAGCACCAAGGAAAGCCCAGCTGCGCTTTGAGGGAAAGAGAAACACACACACACACACACACAGTGGGGGAGAGAGGGGGGAAGATAGGGATCTGGACACTGCTATCCCCTGCTGTCACCCTTACCTTCTTAGGCCAGGTGAGGGAGGGGAGGGTGAGGGGCAGGACCAGCCACTTCAGGCAAGGTGAAGAGGCATCGACCAAGCATGGGCGAGTAGAAGCTTGGGAACAGTGGCTCCCGGCTCAGCCAGCCCAAAGGGCTGCTGCAGGCATATTGCGACAAGGAGGGGTGAGAAGCCCTGGAACATCTGTCCACACACCTGATGGATGGCCAGACCAGGCTGGGCTGGAAGAGCCGCGTCCACTGGGAGAAGGAAGAAAATGTGTTCCAGGAGGGCAGGCAGGCAGGTGGATGTCCCGGGGCTGCTGCACATGTGCACTGTAGCAGCTGAACACGCAATGCGCATGTTCACCAGCCCTGGGACAGCCACCCGAGCTGGATCAACATGCTATGAACCAAGAAGCACGGTGGGGAGGAGAGCTACTGGACTCTGCATAGAGCCACCCGTGTTAGAATGCGATGGGGTACCAAACAATCACAGTCAGATTGCGATATCTGAGGTCATAAGTAGCATGCCTCACCTACAGCACCTGGCTCATCACTTCCCTGCTCTAGATCCAGAGGCTGAGATCCTATTCTTGCTGGGAAATAATGCCCCATGCACCTTTCTATTCTCTGAGTCAGTCGGCGGCCCTGTAGATGGCCCAATGGCCATCAAATCTCCACTAGGATGGGGGATCATAGGAATTGTCAGTGATGATCTGATGCAGGCTCCAAACCAGGCAAATGCCTTAGCACCATCCATTCCAACAGCCTTCCGACACCCTTTAGCACCATTGAAAACCAGAATGCCATTCCAGTCTAAAAGGCTGCTGGCAATCAGTACACTTTCGCTGGGACACCCTAAATGGCTGCCAACAACCACCAGACGTCCACTACGACACTCTACATGGGTATATGCCTCCACAACACCCTTTCCAACACCTTCCCAATGCCCTTTGACACCGTGGAAGCAAGAGTACTGTTCCAACCCTAAAAAGCCTCCAGAAGTGACCACCAGACTTTCACGATTGGTACCAAGAGTACCTGTCAACCCTAAAAGGCCACCAGAAGTGACCACCAGACTTTCACCTTTGCCACCAAGAGTACCTGTCAACCCTAAAAGGCCACCAGAAGTGACCAGCAGATTTGCACCAAGAGGCTGAGCTTGAAGATTGAACCTCAAGCTTTGCATGCTTTGCTTTGTTTGATGCTTTATTAATGTTTACTGTTTTTCTTAGTTATATAGCTACCTGTTTATCTTAGTTATATAATTATCTGCTATTCAGTTAGTATTACTGTCTACTGCTTATCTTAGTTTATAGTTATTTTTTTCTTTTTTCTTCTTTTAACAGTGGAATTTACAATTCCAGGCAGGGAGTGTACTGTCCAGACAGGTTAGAGTTAATGGGATTTGGATAGTTAGGTAGCAATTGTGAGCTGTCCCCTTAAGGGAATGCATCATGGTAAATGTAGTTAAGGTATCCTGGGAAATGTAGTCCATAACATGTGACCACATCTGTAATCCTGATTGGTCATTAAATTGACCCTCGATGGGAGGAGGAGTTATCCTCACTCTTGGCTGAACTCATGGACTCGTGGTAACTGTTCTATCTCTATCGCCACAAGATGAGAGAAAAAGAATAGAAGATAATCATCTTTTTACCTACAAGGCAGATATACAAACGATTGGTCATTAAAGAAGAACTTCATCACAAATATGAGTTATGAGGATACCTGATGAACCAATAAATGTACTTTGTTATGGACGTCTTGTTGAGTTTATCTATCTGCATCTGTACAGCTTACAAATCCACCACTGTACAGAATACAGAACACTATCCATTTCTGCACATTGTAAGATTTTAATTTCATTTTCATCTATGGGGATGTCTTTATTTTTCCACTGTTGTGCAAACATAATTCTAGCCGCTGTTAACATGTGTAACCTTAACTATGTATTGTACTCCCTTTATTTATGTGGGTACCAACAAAAATATTTCTGGTTTTAAAATTTAAATCTATATGTTGCTTTACCATTTTTGCTAACCTTGACACTACATCCTCTTGAATAACTACAGTAGCAGAGCCCAATACTGAATTCATATATTCCAGTTTTTTTAAACTGAGGAATAAATTTCAGAAAAAGAATTCTGTATTGCTCTGTGAATGTGCCTATCAATTCTATTCTTAATCTAACTTCTTAGATGATTGTGTACTATTATCTTTTTTTGTACTATATATATATCTGAATAAGGCTGTAAAAAGCTTCAGTACATTTTTAAGCTGCATTCTAAAAAGGCTAGACGACCAAATATGGCTTCCCCTGGCTTCTCTCTCTCTCTCTCTCTGCTATAGAGAGAGCATTCCATGAGGGACTGTTGGTCCAGGTAAGTAGTCTTGGCTACGAAAGATTTTTGTGCCACTACTGGCACAAAATAACAAACTCCCTTGGTTTTGTTAATAGTATTTCCATTTTAAGTGTTTCTTTTTCAATTAATGAATTGTAATTATGAAAATATCAGTCATTTTTTTATATACACAGTGCAACATCTTTTTTATAGATTGTGGATTTTCAAATCCACTTTCAGTTCCGTTTCATTCTTGTCTGGTGAAACTTGTTCCTCTTCCATAACGTCTTTTAAACACTAACTAGCTATAGTGTCAGGGACTCTTAAAAGGCATTGAATATTACTGATCTCTGTTCCTCGCCTGCTTTCTTTGCTTTCTACTGCCTTCACCACTCAACTTACAACAACAATCAAGTCCAAACCACTACATTGTTGAATTTTTCTTTTGCATTGTATTGCCAAGATGAAAAGGCAAATGAATTTGTCTGCTTTCTTCAGCAAGAAAACAAAAGGAGATCCAAAAGAGTCACAACCACAATTGGAGTCTGACGAAAGCAGAGCCAGCACATCATCCATAGAAGAAAGCAGAGCCAGCACATCATCCACACCATGACCAGAGGAAAGAGGCAGCACATCATCCTCATCACGACCAGAGGAAAGAGCCAGCACATCATTGGGTACTGGAAGAACTGAATCAGACAGTGCTTCCTGACTGCTGGACACTGCAGCAATATAATAATTTTAGGGAAAAATATAATGGACTGGACGTTTCCAAGAAAAAATTAGGTTGCAAGCATTGCAGAAGATTTGAAATTTTGACCAAAGAAAAAAGTGTCCACAGAGCTAAGCAGAACTAAGGAAGGAGTAAAGAAATACAACAAGCTTCCCTCAAAAAGAAATTGAAGGAACATTTCTCATCTAAGGCTCACAACATCTGTACAGAGAAGTTGAAGCAATGTGAGCAGGATGTTGTAAGCAAAGGACTGGAGATGACTGGGAAATATCTGGGTAGAACATGTAGAGTGTTTACTACAGTGTATAGTCTGGCACAAACGTATTGTAACTAATTTAAAGAAAAGATGGATTGCGAACATTTAAAAACAGGCTACCAGTTTCAAGACGTTGGTCAATTAAAATTTCTAAATTATTTGGAGCTAGCTTATTGGAACACTGAAGAAGTGGTGGTTCCATGGAGAGCAGCTGGAGAACAATTAGTTGCTTTTGGTGAAATTTTCAGTTATGAAATCAATATTAATGATTATTGTGATTTCATAGAAAATGTACTAAAAGATTCTAAAAATTATACAATTCCTTGCAGCATTAAAAAGGCTAGAGATATTATTAAAACTATTGCAGTCAGTTCAGCAGAGGTGGAAAGGCGCTTCTTGCAGATGAACATAATATGTTCAAAGGGCAGAAGTCACCTTACAGTTTCCAATATTACAAACCTCCTGACCATCAGTCTAATTGGCTTACCTGTGCAAGAATGGGACCCTGTTCCTATAGTAAAGAAGTGGTTACGGGCACATCATCACACAGCTGATGATGCTCGTGTTAAACACAAGAAGACTGTAACTCGGGATGATAATAGAAAAGCAATTTGGCAGTACTTTAAATAAGTTTTATTGTTTTTGTAAAGTTTTGTTATGTAATAGTTTTTGAATAATATTTTAAAATGTAACAATATAGTTTTGTGTACCTTTTATTATTTAAGCATTAAAGACATGACACAATAAACTACCTTTTTGTTTTGGTATATCTTTTATAATACTTAGTCATTAGGGCAAAGATGTGATGTTGAGTTGGCCTCACCCAGCCCTCTGCAGCCCTCCCCATAGCTGCCTGCCTGCCTTGCCCTCTCCAGGGTTCACCAGGCCTTGGAAACTGGCAAAAAACACTTGCTAAGCAACTGTCCATTAAGCAAGGACCTGGTCATTAAGTGAGGACCACTTGCATTTGGTTTGCCAGTCACCTGGCCACCTGCCCACTCCCATCCCAGTCACATGACCACCAAGCCACAAATTAGACCATGCCCACAGGTTGTTAAGAAATTTGAATCCTACCCCTAGGTCGAGTGGAGTTGTAGCCCATATTGGCTGATATTTATCAACCTGTCTATAGATGAATTAGCCAAGGAGATGATTATTTAACAGTAAAAGGCTTTAAAAATCTCCATAAGAAGCAATAGGAACAAAATTTGCTATACAGTTTTTGCACAAAAAGCTATAAAACTCTGCTTTAGGAGCAGGAAAATAAGCTGTATAACTGTGACTCAAGGGCAGGAAAACAAAGTATCCAATTATTCCAGAAACAGATGGTTCAGTTGAAATATTTGTCTCACTCTTGATAAGGAGTTAAGAGGACATTGGCATAGCAATTCATGTTGTTGTTCAGATAACCATATGGACACATCTATATACTTCCCAGAGACCTGATGGCTGGAAATTTGAAGCTGTGATATCAATAAAATGGGAAAGGTTAGAACTGATTATTTTTATTATATCGATAGGGAGTCAGATTTGGTATAAGGCAATTATATGCTCAAGTGCTGCTTCTGCAATTAATCAGTTTTAGTCAACAATTCTCAATTATAAATGAACTATAGCAATCAAGAAATGGGTTGGTGGCAACTAAATGGACAGTTTCTCAAAAACAAGAAATTACTAACCAGTTTTGACTCTTTTACTCCAAAACTAGTTACTTAAAAAAAAGAAAAAAATTATATTGCAGACTCTCAATTGATTGTGTCAATCATTTTGGATATTCTATTCATTAGGAAATGGTTGTTTTCAAGGGTGCCCATATATCACAGCTTTAGCAGCAGTTTGGAGAGCTCAACATTAATCACTTGTGTTCTATTTCAGAAAATGTGCTTTAATTACTATTTAAAATTGAGAATAAGGCTTACGTATTCCAAACAAATAATACATGGAAAAAGATGCAAACAATAAAAGTGTTGGAAGACCTATAAAAGAGCAAAGAAACCACAAAAATAAAAACACTGCTACTATATTTATTTACTAGAGAGAATAATCTGATCTTTGCAATCTTCCCTATTTCAGTATGACCTTGTTTCACAAATGGTGTCAAAATTTAAAGTATTCCATGGCTGAATCTCTAAACAGAGTGAAACATAAATATTCCATTAAATGTGTTGATATTTGCACTATAAGAAACAGCTCAAAGATACTATATTTTACACTGTACTGCTTACAAGGTCATTATTGGTTTCTTGCCTGATAATTACTAAGTGACATTTGTGACTATGAAGGGCCATCCATAGCTTATAAAATCAGGTCCTGAAAGCTCTGTTAGTATCTATTGGTGGGGCAATTTGGTGATAACTTGCTTTAATAGTATTCTGAAATACTGTTTAGGAAAAGACTTTGATCAACTGAAGCAAGTTGTATGAAGCCTGGGAGGGAAAAAAAACTTATGAGAAATTTTTGGGTTCATTTAACCTGGAAAAGAACTTATGAGAGACAGAACAGCAATCTCCAAGTAGCTAAGGATTGTTGTGTAAATGATGGAATCAGATTGCTCAGAGTTGTCCATAAGGCAAGAGATAATGAATTGCAATTACAGGAAAGAAAACATTGTTTAGACCGTAGTGTGAAAAGTGAACAAGAGTAAAGCCATTTTCATGTCATTTTATGATCAGAATATTACTTTATGATCAGACTTCATTTTGTAAGCTGTGTTTCAAAAGTATATTCCAGTAAACTTTCTAGAGGAAGTAGTTTTCCAAGGAGGGATTGTGACAGCTATCGAAACACCTTTAACCACAAAGAACAAACTGTATCCTGTTTTAAGATGAATCATTGTAACGTTAGTTACTTGTACAAGAGTATAAAAAGATGAGTGTAACTGTGTTCAGGGTTCCATCTTTTGCCTTGGATGTGAACCCGATTCTGCAGAATTGTGAAATAAAAGCAATCTGAATGAAGATCCGTGTCGTGTTGATATTTGTGTGAAGGCAATCTCACAATCTGGCGAGCCAGGGGGGAGGCTTCACGGCGATCCTCGGCGTTTGGGGACAGGTGAGTTGTGGCCACTCAGTCTCCTTTAGAGACAACCCTTCTCCCCGATCGCTGAGAGGTCCCAGGAGCCTCCGAATCCGAATACCCAGAGAGAAAATTGTGGCCGACCGGACTTCGAGAGATAGAGTGATAGAGTGACGGTACCGTCGGGAGAAATGGTCTGGGACCATATAGAAGCCTGAGTCGGGGACACCCGCACATCCGCAAACCCGAGGAGGGTCCCGGAGTGATCAGGTAAATTTGTTCCTTTTCAATAGGAGTGGAATTGAAGGCAAGTCCTTAAATTTTCTTCTGGGAAGAAAGTCCAGCGCCTGCTGGAGGATTGGGGCTAGGAAGAGAGGTCCTTAAACTCTCTGGGAGAATCCAGCGCTTGCTGGAGGACTGGGACTGGTGAGTCAAGGCTCTGGGAGCCTGAAAGAATAGAAATGGGGAAAGGACAAAGTGAGGGTCTTGGAGACCTGGAAGAAGCCTGTCTGGGACAGGGAAGATTTGACAAAGGCAGCAAACCTATTCCGGTGGATTCGCCTTTGGGACAACTGTTGCAACAATGGTTCTCCCGAATCTCAAACATTTTACCGGAATCTTGAGAAGAAGCACATGATTTATTTGTGCAAATATAGGTGGTCAAAATATCCTCTGATTGATCCTAAATTTCCATATCACTGGAGTCCTGAGGGGGAAACCAGTACCTAATGGATGACCAAATTGCAAGACTATATTCTCCAACACAAAATGACCACCCAAATTGCATAGAGATGTTTAAAATTTTCCCTTCAGCCAAAAACCTGAAGTGGATGCATTTCCTCTTAGGGAAGTCCCTAATGGGATCAATGCTGCAGGCAATCCGGTGACAGTCTTTGTGGCTGTCCCCATAAAACCAGCCAAGTTGCGAGAACTGAAGAAGACTCTTCCAAAGCTTCATGAAAATGCTCATGAGGTGGCCGAACAGTTAGAGCTATGGTTGGGTCCGAATGATTACACTTATCAGGAGCTGATGTACATTTTGGGACATCTATTTACTCCTGAGGAGCGGAATCTCATCCAGACCTCAGCCTGGAGAGTGTGGAATGAAAGAGTGAATGGAAACAAGGGGCAGTGGCAAGAGATCAAAAATTCCCCATAGAAAATTCAGAAAATGGATAATTGGGGAGCTGTGGGAATGGTTGATCTCCTGAAAGCAGCCCAACAAGTTTTTGTGAACAGAGACACTGTAAAAAAAAAAACCAGACAGAAATCACAATGATGGTTGCAGCTGTATAGGCTGCAACAAAGAGCGGTAAAGAAAAGTAGGAATTTTGAATTTTGGGAAGGGTCCAATTGGAGAAAGAAGAGAGAATTTTGGGGATACAAGCAGGGAAGTTTTCTAGATAGAGGAAGAGGTTCCAGAGGAAGAGGCATGGGAATGAGACAGCCTGGAATGGATAGGAGTTGCTTCAGGTGTGGGAAGGAAGGTCACTTATGCGCGCGAGTGTCCTACCAACCAAGAAGAGCAGAGTTATGCATTGTATGATGATTAGGGCTGTTCTGGCTCCTTTAAGAGGACCTCATGGGGGAGCCATTGGTAAACATTTTAGTGGGTCCTAACCATCAGGAGCGGTTGTTCCTGATAGACACCGGCGCAAGCCGAACTTCTGTGTGTGACCTGGTAGAAGGTGCACATAGATCAAGGAAAGTGATAAAAGTAGTTGGGGTGAGTGGAAAATCTCAGGATGTGAGTGTGTTTGAACAAATTAGACTGGAAATGAATAAAGTGGTGACTGAAGCTGAAGTGTTGTATATTCCTGATTCTTGGAGTGAATTTGCTGGGGAGAGATTTGTTGCCTGTGTTCAGTACCCAGCTGTGGGATACCGAAGGGAAGGAAATAAGGATGATTAGTTAATGATTTGAGAAGGATCTCCTGATCCCTATACTATCTTGGAAACGAATTCCTCCCGAAGACATGATAGATCTGAAGGATGCCTTCTGGGCATGCCCCTCAAGGAGAGAAGTAGAGACCTGTTTTGCATTTGAATGGAATGATCCTGGGACTGGGAGAAAACAGCAGTTAAGGTGGACAGTACTTCCCCAGGGCTACTGAGAGCCCTTTGTTGTTTGGACAGGCTTTGGAAGAAAAGTTAGTGTCTTTTGAGAAAGGAAAGGGATAGTGTTGATTCAGCATGTGGATGACTTGTTGTTGACTGGGGAGAAAGAAAGAGTTAGAGCAGCATCTGTGGCTTTGTTAAATTGGCTGAAAGAACAAGGATTGACAGTTTCAAGGGAAAAGATCCAGTTTGTGGAAAGGAAGGTGAAATATTTGGGGCATTAAGTCAAAAGCCCTTGGATTGTTGGGGTATTGTAGAGTCTGGGTGGACCAGTACACTGTGCTAGCTCAATTCCTGCACAGGAAGCTGGAAGGAAAAGGAGAAAGTATAGAATGGTTAGAGGGAGATGATGAAAAATGGGAAGGTTTGAAGAAGGCACTGTCATCCGCACCGGTTTTGGCTTTGCCCAATTTAGAGCTCCCATTTCATCTGTATGTCAGCAGCCCAGGGAATGGCTGTAGGAGTGCTTGCTCAGAAAAGGGGGATTTCAACCCACGCCTTCCTGAGCAAGACTTTGGAGCCTGTGGTGAGAGGATGGCCAGTATGTGTACCAAGGTGAGGCAGGACTTAGAGGAAGTTCCCTGGATGAGGGAGAACGATGGTTTGTAGATGGTTCTAGTAGAGTGGAAGGAGGTGTAAAGAAAGGCTGGGTATGCCATTGTTACTCAGTCTGGGGAGGTGATTGATGATCAGCTCAGAAATGTGAACTTTTTGCATTAAAGAGGGCTCTGGAATTGGCTGAGGGGTTGGATGTCACTGTGTGGACGGATTCAAAGTATGCTTGGGGTGTGGTTCACACTTTTGGGAAAATTTGGCAAGAGAGAGGATTCATCAAGGCTGATGGGAAACAGATAGAACAATTGGGATTAGTGGAAGGAGTGCTGAAAGCTTTGATACTTCCTCATAAGGTAGCAGCGTTACATGTAAATGCACACCAGAAAGGGACAGAAGTTGAAGTAGTGGGAAATAGATGGGCAGACAAATGGGCAAAAGAAGCAGCTGGGAGGTAATCCTGCAGATGGTATCAGTACCTATGTTGCAAGAAGAGCCGGAGAACCTTGGGAGCCAGATGAAAAGACTAGGGAAAAGTTGAAGAAAGAGGGGTGTCATAAAGCTAAGAAAGGATGGGTAACAGCAGATGGGGTTAGAGTGTTGTCTGAAACCCAAATGAGAAATGTTATGCAGTACTTACATGAGGGCTGTGGGGGTGAAATGGGATTACACACCCCGTGGCACCCAGAATCCAGTTCTAAAGTGGAGAGGGGGAATGCGGAATTGAAGAAACATTTGACCAAATTACAATTGGAAAATGGGTTTCCATGGACAAAGAAGTTATCCTTGGCACTACTCAGAATCAGAACATGTCCCTGGAAAGACACTGGGGTCTCTCCATTTGAGATGCTAATGGGGTGACCCTACTTGGCAAAAATAGGGAATCCAATTCCTGAATTCAAAGATTTGTTCTTGAGAAAATATTTGCAGACACTGTCCAGGTGCTTTCTCTTCATAAACAGGGATTGTTGGTGCAACGACCACCTCTTGCTGGCAGCCAACATCCCCATGAAGTTGGAGACTGGATCTGATAAAAACTTGGAGGACTGAGAAATTGCAACCTAGCTGGGAAGGACCATATCAAGTGCTTCTTACCACGGAGTCTGCTGTCTGGAAAACAGCCCCAGAACCTGAGAAGCCTTGGAGAAGTCACCCAGTGGAAGGACAACCTTTGAAATTGACTCTGAGGAAATAATTGGGACTGAGAAATATGTTTCTGTGTATTTCAACTGTACTTGTGAGTGTTTTTGTCTTTTACAACAGGTTGGAAGAGCAGGAACCGAACAGACTGAACATGTGCAAAAAGCTGGAGACCTGGGGAGATGACTTGTGGACAGAGAATTCTTATATTAAGGACATCAGGAAGACCGCACAAAGCCTTGAATCTGACAAATTGTTGGTTGTGTATGCATATGCCTGGAACAGGGAAAGGAGGGTTATATTGCATGGAATACCACTAACACGATGATAGATGATGGTGCCAGATGGGACAATTGAGACTGGACCTGTGGGTGGGGCTGTAACAAACAAGGTATTCATTCAATTAAGGGAGACAGCCTATGTTTGCTTTAAAAGAAGTGTTAAAGGAGGTCCATTCACTTGGAGATTGGGAAAAGTGTAATAAGACTTTTGAAATGCCTGCGACATGTTTCAATCATAGTATAGTTAATGCTTATGAATGTAAAGAAGAATATCTGCCATTCTGGAAAAATTATTGTCAAATGTGTTTTACTTTGAGGACATGATTAACTGGACTAGAGTGTCAAACTTAACTTGGACTATGAGAAGGAATAAATGGTTGCTGTGGGAATGCAGCTTATAGAGAAGTACCAAAATTATGGTCAGGCACTTGCACTATGGGGTATGTGTTACCTGCAGTTTACAAGTTGAATGAACTACCCAACACTCGAATCCAGAATAAAAGAGAGGTTGATTCTGGGATACATCACAGGTCTTGGTATGAGGGATTAGCAAAGAGCCCTAATATTCCCTCTTGGGGTAGGCATGAACTATAGGGATATGACTTCTGAGATGAACAACTTTACTATTGCCATGTTTAATGACACTGTTAGAAGTATTAAGATGATTAATCAGGAATTATCTGAAGTCAGGCAAGTGACCCTGCAGAATAGATATGCTTTGGACATAGTCCTTGCAGCAAAGGGAGGAGTATGTGCTCTGGTACATTCCCACTGTTGCACATATATCCATGACTATGAGCCCAATATCACTAGAACTGTGAGAGATATGGAAGACCGAATTCATGAATATCAGAAAGAATGGGATGAGTCAGGTATAGCAGGATCATTGTGGGATGCCCTATGGTCCTGGCTACTGATGGTTCCTGGTTGAAATCTATTCTGACCACTGTTGTAGCCATAGTAGTTATGTTAATATGTTTTATGCTGCTGTATACAATGTATTCCAAACTTGATAAACATATGGGTGCAAATTGGGGAAAGATTAAGTTCACTAGGGACGAATCAGAGAAATTGTTATACAGCATTTCAGGGATGTGCTACAAAAGTGAGTCGGGATTTATGTGCTTTTGAAACAGAAATGATCCAGAAAAGGGGGAATTGTGAAAAGTGAACAAGAGTAAAGCCATTTTCATGTCATTTTTATGATCAGAATATTACTTTATGATCAGACTTCATTTTGTAAGCTGTGTTTCAAAGTGCTATTCCAGTAAACTTTCTAGAGGAAGTAGTTTTCCAAGGAGGGATTGTGACAGCTATCGAAACACCTTTAACCACAAAGAACAAACTGTATCCTGTTTTAGGATGAATCATTGTAACGATTAGTTCCTTGTAAAAGAGTATAAAAAGATGAGTGTAACTGTGTTGGGGTTCCATCTTTTGCCTTGGATGTGAACCCGATTCTGCAGAATTGTGAAATAAAAGCAATCTGAATGAAGATCCGTGTCGTGTTGATATTTGTGTGAAGGCAATCTGACAGTAGGAAACATGTTGCAATGATAATTGCAATGATTCTTCAACAACAGAATAGGCTTTTTTGAAAAGAAAGGAGATTCTCTAGTTGCTGCAAGTGCTTAACCATTATATTCTCTGATTCTCTGCAATGTATCTTTATCCCAAGATCCAGCAGCCCTACTTTTATAGATAGCAGTGTCCAGAATATAATGAATTATATTGAATAGACGTTTATTTCTTCCTAATTACTCTGAACATATTAGTTTCAATTCACCTTAAGTAATAAAGATTTCCCAATAGATAGTCACTTTCATTTATCAAATTGTTGCTAGTTGCAAAATGCTGGCTGGAGCCCATTCTTCTGTCTACTTTTGGACTAGTTTTGCTCTAGGAGTCTTCTCACATATGTTCTGTATTTCAGATGACGTTTGAGAAATATCCAAATGAAGCACGAGAATGGAGAATAAGCCAGACTAAAGAAAATGCACAGAATCTTGACGTGGCATTCATCCAATTCTTTATAAATGATTTTTTTCCTATTGGCTAATGTGTTGCAAATCTAAAGGATAAAACCAATCATCTGTGTACATATTGACTAACATGCTCATAAATCTAATATTACTGTTTGGCAATGACTTGAAATACTTGTACAAGATAGTGGTAGAATGTTTCCAGCATGACAGTATTTTTGAATCAAAGATGGATGGAAAAACCTTGTCCAAATACTGAGTCCACGTTTATATTGCAGAATTCCCCAACTTCCTAGGGCCCAGTGGAAAAAAGTGATATTTTGTGTGACATGGTCCATGGAAAAAGAAAAAGTTGCTTGCATGAAATGGTTTCCACTGTGGGTGTAGCTAATTACATTAATCACTAATTTACCAGTATACAGGACTCATAAATGAGGTCAAAGTGTGTACACAGCACTTTCCTAAGAAATGCAGCTTCTGCAGCCTGGTTCTGAATGGGCTATGGCCTGTGGGGTTGGGGAATCTGGATCTTGTGGGGCAGAGATAGCATGTGGGTGGGGGTGAAAGTCTAAATGCAATTTATGAACCAGGAAACTTAGGTTTAATTCAATAAGCATTCAGTCAATACAGCTTTACTTAGTCTATGAATCAATTCAGTATATTCTTTAGCTTAGGGGTTTATGATATCAGTTGCCAGACTGAAATTATTTGATGCTGAGGCCAATAGCTGTACACTTTTGAGCAGAAAAGACCAGAAAGTAGATTTCTTTTAATTTTTATAGCAAATACCTTTCATTTATAGGGCAAGTGTAAACAATGTTACCCTGGCATTAGAAAAAGCTAGGTATATGTCTAAGGTAACAAATAGTTGGTGACAAGCAACAAAAACTTATTTATTTATTGGATTTAGAAGGCTGCCCAACTCCATAAGACTCTGGATAATTTAAAAAAATAAAAATAAAACAATAAGAAACACAAAGTATGCATCATGCAGAAAAACAATTTCTCAAACAAATGAAGTCCTATAAAGGCTTAACGCCTAATCTAATGCTTGAGATGACCGTCAGACTGTCAAGAAACTTCCTGAACATCCTCATGCAGATTTTTGGGGAGCGGGGATACATTTCAAGGGGCAGGGTTGCAACCATAAAATATCAATACCATACTATTTAGGCAGCCTACTTCCACCAGGTGGGATGGAGAAAGCTGTCCCTTCAGTAATTCTGGAAAATATTCAATTGCTTCTCATCTTATTCATAGAATAGGGAAAATACTATCTTGTTTTTCACATTTGGCAAATATCTATTCTAGGTGACA